>NW_026594216.1:4010098-4014646 GCF_907164565.1 Psammomys obesus | reverse complement strand
TTCTTCTTCTTCTTCTTCTTCTTCTTCTTCTTCTTCTTCTTCTTCTTTTAAGAAACAGAGTGCCTGGGTCACTAAGAGGATTGTAGATTTTAATAGACTCCTCTCTGTCCTGCCCACACAGCTAGCGGTTTCTTAAAACCTTAAGTATGAAAGGTTTGAAACAGAACTTTAAATATTATAGAGCTGAATCATCAAAGGCTTTTAAACCTGCCACTGGGTTAATGAAGGACAGAAAGAAAGGACCATTTATCTGAATCCTTAGCTGTTAAGATGGTTCCCCTGGAGCAGAACAGAGGGAAACAGGGAAGGAAATGCTTAATTGAATCAAAATAAGTTGCTATGGCATACATGAAAATTAAAGCTTTCAAACGGTACATTAAAATTAAGAGTGAAGAAAGGGAGGTCATTTTTTTTAAACTTTCTTTTCTGGTGGCTGCTAACTTATCTAGGGCAATATCATCAGATGCTGGGAAAGGTGCTGGCCCAGTCATATTTAATATTCCCCTGCAAAGTGAGGACAAAATGATGACTTTTTCCACTAACTTAATTTATTCAATTTAAAGAAATATTCTGTGTTCTGGTAGTGTGTTGCGTCTGCATGCGTATTTTTCTTCTTAAAATACATTCTCTTTGAAAGAGATGGTGATAATATATGACTTTTCTTTGTTACTTTTTATTTGTGTTCCTTACTATTCCTAATCATATTAATGGCCAACAATTCCACATTGTCCCACACACAGAAAAGAAAAATATTCTTTCCCCTGAATACAAAAGTCTGAAACCCAGCAATTTGTCAATTATATTTGAGGGAGTGGAAGCAGTTGCAATATAGATGCTATGCCTCCTCTTCATTGTAAGCGCTCAAGAAGAAATACAGACAGAAAGGAAGATGTGTATGTTAAAACAAGAATCGACTATAAACCTTAATTGACACACATGACACACTTTCCATAGGGAATAGCCAGATATCTTCTTTGCAAGACCCAAATCTTTTTTTTTTTCATCTTATATTTTTTTCTTGAATTTATTCACTTTTGTGGACAAGAAGGAAGTAGTTTATAATGGATTTTTCAAAATGAGATGAATAATATTTCAGGAGACAAGTTTCTGCGCTCCACATAAAAAAGATCTTTGAAGGAAAAACTTCAAGAAAGTGACAGTTCTTTTCATGAAGAAATCATAATATTCAGACTCTAGGGATATAACAAATATATTCTTGACTACAGTGCAAAGCTAAATAAAATCCTTTAGCTAATTTTAATAGAAAAGTTTCTACATACAAGTAAGTAGGCATAATCTATAACTATATATATATATTCCTTGAGCTCTCAAGGGCTATGTGGGAAATGCAAAAGGCAATGCTCAAACAATTTGGAATTGATGAATATGTAAAAGTAAACCCAGACCTCTTTAAAAAGTTTAAGATGTTGGTCTGAGGCAGTGGCTCAGTTGGCAAAATGCATGCCTCTCAAGCATGAGGACCTGTGTTTGAAGCCCTCAACACCCACACAATACAACAGAAATAGTCACATCCATTTGTAAAACTAGCACAAGGGAGCAGGCTCAGATGGGTCCATTAAGTTCACTGGACAGCCAGTCAAGCAGGTCAGCTAATGTCAGGTTCACTATCGAGTGACATTGTCTCAAAAGATAAGAGGCAACCCAGGAAAACAACATTCTCTGGCCTCCACAGGCACCACACTTGTGTTACTGTGGAGAGCTGCTTGTTTGTCAAGCTGCTTTGTTAGGTTTTCACCCTGGCCTTCACCTTGAGACAGAGAAAAGAAGTAGTTTCACCAAGTTCCTTAAAACTTGTTCCAAGTTCCTTAAAGTTTGTCTGTATGACCTTGAGCCATCACTGCTTTAGGGAAGCAGTTTTAGAAAAGTTTGGTAGTTCCATGCCCTTCTCTTTTTGTATTCTCCTGACTTGTTTTTGCTTTGTCTATAAAAAATGAATCCTGGAATAAGCCCACACTGCAGTCATTACTAACCCCCCCCAAGCCGATCCTGTGTGTAGAGTGATTTGTTTTAATTATTTTAATCCTCACTCCCCACTCAGGTACTGTTTGACTCTGCTGGATGGCTTTGGCCTGTTACACACACACACACACACACCATCATTGTAGAGATTACAATCTCTTTTGCTCTCGAAAAGTTGATTTCCTAACTATGTAAAGGTGTGTGTGTGCTTATGAGTGTGAGTGTGGTTATTTAGAAATACTCTTCCAGGAAAAGCATTGCTTCCTTATTATAGTAGCAAAGTTGTTTTCACTAAAATAGTTCATCTACCCCATTCCTTTGCTCCAAGTCTTGTCATCCACATGTGAGAACAACTCTTCCTTTACAAATCCTACATAGTCTTCAATGCCTGATGAGATGATTTTTTTTTTTCAAACACTGAATACAAAGCATGTGCCAGGCGCTTGATTTGCCCAAAATGCCTCAAAAAGCAATTATAGGCTTTAAGTAGATTTGTGCTTTAGAATGAAGACAATAGCATGAAATATGGCTTGGATGAAATCCTGAACTGCATCAGGCAGGTCCATTAGATGGCTGCTGTAACAAGCTAGGATAGTGATGTGATTGTCCAAGCGTGGTCCTCAACAGAACAAAATCAGAACCACCTGGACACTTGTCCAAAATGCTAAATTTCATGTACCTTTTCAGACCTACTGAATCACAAACTGTGGGCTCTACCAAAATAGCTTTCATTTAGCCATGATATCAAAGGCATGTAACAGTCTATGAAGCACTAACTTGGAAGGTCACTGATGAGTGACAAGATTAGTGGCAGTGAGTTCACAGAACAGAAAGCATTTCCAGATGTTCTGGAATTAGAAGAGATGATAACTGCTTCCATGTCAAAGAAAAAATGAAATATATTTTGAAGTTTATTATTTGTGAGAATCATGTCTAGTAGACATGTCTCAGAGACATAAAGATAAAAAGTACGTCAGGTGGAAATAGGAGAAAACAAGAAACAGGACAGGAGCCTACCATAGAGGGACTCTGAAAGACTCTACCTAGCAGTGTATCAAAGCAGATGCTTAGACTCATAACCAAACTTTGGGCAGAGTGCGGGGAATCATATGAAAGAAGAGGGAGTTAGTAAGACCTGGAGAGGACAGGAGCTCCACAAGAACCAAATATATCTTGGTATGGGGTCTTGTCTGAGATTGATTCTCCAACCAAGGACCATGCATGGATACAACCTAGAACCCCTGCTCGGATGTAGCCTGTGGCAGCTCAGTATCCAAGTGGGTACCCTAGTAAGGGGAATAGGGACTGTCTCTGACATGAACTCAGTGGCTGGCTCTTTGACCACCCCATGACCCCCATGGGAGGAACAACCTAGCTAGGCCACAGAGGAGGACATTGCAGCCAGTCCTGGTGAGATCTGACAAGCTAGAATCAGATGGAAGGGGAGGAAGACCTCCCCTATCAGTGGACTTAGAGAGGGGCAGGGAGAAGATGAGGGAGGAAGGGTGGGATTCGAAGGGAATAAGGGAGGGGACACAAAGTACATAAACTGTAATTAGTATAAAAAATAAAAATAATTAAGAAAAATGATAAGAAAAAAGTACATCAGGTTTGGTAGGGTTAGCTAGAAAATATGTGTCACTTTTACATAAAATGTTTTCAATATATGGAGATGTCTATAATAATGATTGAATAGAGACATTACAACATAAGAAAAAAGATTAAAGTGTGTAGTAGTCAAAGTTCTTTGAAAAGACAAAATTAATGGACTATGTATGTAAATAGATGAATGAGGATCTATTAGTAAAATCATTTCACGTGATTATGTAGCTGAAAAGTTTGAAACTGAGTCAACTTCAGGCTGAAGCCCCTGATATGTCGGCACAGCTGAGTTTAAGTCTGAACACTTTAGAGACCAAGAAAGCCAAAAGTTCCAAGCCCACTTGAAAACTGAAACCTGGCAATCAAGCCACTGGTCTATGTCCTGGAGTCTAATGGCCAAAAAGCCTGGAATTCTAAAGTTCATGATGGATCGTAGCATATTCTAGCTTCCTGAGAGTGATGCAAACTGCCAATGTCTCAGGCACCCAGTCACTTGGATGGTGCAGGCACACACTGAGAGTTGGTCTTCTCCACACAGTGCACTTGATTGTGTCTGGAAGCAACCTTACAGGTGTATCCGCAATAAAGTTTCCACGGGTTTTACAGTTCTACACATTTTAGACATTCCTAATCCAATCAAGTTGACACTAAAAATTAATCACAAGGCAAAAGTGATTTTTAAAATTGTCAGAGTTTCTATTTTATTTTTGCTTGCTTGTTTCTTTGTTATGTAAAAAGAAAGTTCTGCAGCCCGGCTGGCCTCCAACTCAAACTCAGTACACAGACAAAGTTGGACTTGAAGATCTTGGACTTCCTCCTGCCACTTCTCACATGGTAGGATTATAGGCAGAAGCCTACATGCTCAGAAGAAATGATTAAAGTGTAACTGAAGTAAGGATATTAGAGGAAGGAAGGAAAAAAGGAAGGAAGGAAGGAAGGAAGGAAGGAAGGAAGGAAGGAAGGAAG
>NW_026594216.1:4000189-4010088 GCF_907164565.1 Psammomys obesus | reverse complement strand
AAGGAAGGAAGGAAGGAAGGAAGGAAGGAAGGAAGGAAGGAAGGAAGGAAGGAAGGAAGGAAGGAAGGAAGTCATACAAGGATAAAATAAAAATTGTTGAAAGTAGTACTTAGAAAACATTAGCATTTAAAAAATAGAGGTGGAATAAGGTGGACACTGAGCAAGACCCTACACCGTACATAGCTGCAATGTGAACAAATGCTAGAGAAAGAAAGGGACAGACCACAGAGCCTTGGTTACATATAATAGTAAGAAAAGATGCGCTGAAGAAGAAGGAATAGCCTGCCTGTGTCACCTGTTATCAAGGTGGAACCTAGTACTGGGAAAAGTCTCCCAATCCCTTTCCCAAGGCCAGTAACAGCTGACCCATTTCTGTAACTACTTTATCCAGCTAGTCACAGATCAGCCTCCACCACACATTCTTTGACCTCATGCAACTGGATTTAGAAGATTTTACTCTCTGGAAACCAGGGCACATTCACACACAAACACACACACACACACACACACACACACACAGCACAGGGCTTTGTCTTTGAGAACAGTGACAGGAACATCTGCCTTGGTGAAATCTAGAAGTAGACTTGTTGATACGGAAAATCTGTGTTTTAATGGAACCAAAGAACGCTCAGCCCAATCTTAGGTTAGTGCTTACATATACCATTTTAACATCTCTGTTTCCACATCCCTCCCCTATACTCATGTATGAGAACTATCGCAAGGACACTGTTCACAGACAAACTTTATACCTGACCCAGCACCAAGAACATATATGTTTTTTTTTTTCTGTGGGATAAACTCAAGTTTCAAGGAGCACTGCCACCAGCCTGAATGATGTCCTGATACTGTTCATGGACTTCTGGCTATGAAACTTGTATGTGGCCAATTTTGGCATCAGACTTGGTTGCCAGGAAAATTTCTCCTTCAACTTTTGTACCATTGGTTGACAGCATAACATGGAGTAAGACTCTATTGGCTTGAGATAGGATGAGACAGTAACATAACGCTGTACCATAGAACCAAGTGTCAGGCTAGTTAAATCTAGCATGGGGTGGCTTTTCTGGCCCCTATCTCAAGACCTGTATCTGTGAATGAAGCCTCTGAAATATGCTTAGTGCCAATCAGACAGGTTTAAACAATGCTATTAGATGACTCTGACCAACATCTCATGAGGTGTTTGCATTGCACATGAATCAAAGTCAGAATTAGAAATCCCACAGAAGCGTAAACATTAGTGCAGCTCAGTATTTTATGGTCTGGCTCATCAGGTTATTGATTATTTGTTGTGATATTGGTTCCCAGGAATGCAGCCTAGGAACTGGTCTCTCAGCATCTGAACACAGACCAGTGGCTGTGGATAAAGTGTCTGCACTTACCCCAGCAAATGAGAAGCAGAAAGCAACTATTGTCTCTTGGCACTCTCCAATTTTGTGCCGACCAAGTCAGCATAAAATAAAGCATTGACCTGGATCACCCTCTATTACAAAAAAAACAGAAAGAAAGGGGGGGGGAACACAGCTTAACAGTAGAGTAAGTAGAGTAACAGAAAACCTAGACTCAGAGGACCATATAAGCTCTCTGACAAAATTTAGAGTAGCTGCCTTGAAGATGTTTAATGAACTTCAGAAAAACACAACAAGACTGACTTACACTCTATCAATGAAACTTGAGAAAGATAAAAGCAATACTGAAAGCTCATGCAGAAATCCTTGGTCTAAAATACACTAAGCATGATATCTCCCCAGGCCCTTCTGGCTTTCATAGTTTCTGATGAGAAGTCCGGTGTGATTCTGATAGGTTTGCCTTTATATGTTACTTGGCCTTTTTCCCTTGCTGCTTTTAGTATCTTTTCTTTGTTCTGTAGATTAAGTGTTTTGACTATGATGTGGCATGAGGAGTTTCTTCTCTGGTCTAGTCTATTTGGTGTCCTGTAGGCCTCTTGTATGTTTGTGAACATCTCTTTCTTTAGGTTGGGAAATTTTTCTTCTATGATTTTCTTGAAAATATTTTCTGGACCTTGTAGTCTGGACTCCTCTTCTTCTTCAATTTCTATTATTCTTAGATTTTGCCTTTTCATGGCGTCCTTGATTTCTTGGATGGTTTGTGTTTGGAATTTTTCTGATTTTATTTTTGCTTTGAGAGAAATATCAATTTCTGTGAGTGTATCTTCAGCACCCGAGATTCTCTCTTCCATCTCTTGTATTCTATTAGTGATGCTTACCTTTGTGATTCCTTCTCTTTTCTCTAAGTTCTTCAGTTCCAGGGTTTTCTTGGTTTGTGTTTTCTTTATTGATTCTAATTCTGTTTTCATGTCTTGCAACATTTCCTTTATCTGTTTGAGTGTGGATTCCTGTGTCTCCAAGATGGAACCTAGATCCTCTGCTTGGATGTGACCCGTGATAGCTCAGTAATCAATTGGTTTCCCATAGTAAGGGGAACAAGGACTATTTCTAACAGGAACTCAATGACTGGCTCTTTGACCTCCCCACCTCCCAAGGGAGGAGCAGTACTGTTAGGCCACAGTGGAGGACTTTGCAGCCAGTCCTGAAAATACCTGACAAAACAGAGTCATATGAAAGGGGAGGAGGTCCTCCCCTATCAGTGGACTTGGAAAGGGGTAGGGAGGAGATGAGGGAGGGAGGGTGGGACTGGGGAGGGAATGAGGGAGGGATACAGCTGGAATACAGAATTAACAAAATGTAACTAATGAGAAAAATAAAATTTAAAAAAATAAATAATAAATAAATAAAATACACTAAGCAAAATTAAAAGCATGAAAGAAGGTGTCAAACTAAATAACTATAGAAGGACAAAATATTTCAAATAAACAGTTGAGGAGGAATAAAAAAGAAAAACTGATTTCTGATATGCTAATCTATGTAATTTTGCTTGGGAATTTAGATAATCAATTTTCACTGTTATTATAGAAACAAGTTTATTAATTCATGTCATTTTATTAATTTTCTACTATTCTATTTTACTTCTTTTGATCAGTTGTCCTGGTATTGTTTATTCCCTGTAAATATTCTCATTTCTCTTCTGACTTTAAAAGATAGTTTTGCTGTGTATAACATCCTGATTGACAGTTGTGATCTTTCAAAACTTGGACTTTTACCAGGCCTTTTAGGCTTCAAAAGTTTCTGTTGAATAATCAGATGTTATTCTAGTAAGCTTGCCTTTATAAATGACTTTATAAATGACCTTTCTCTTTTAAAAATGTCAATACCTTTTCTTGTAGTCTATGTCTTTAATGTAACTATAATACGTTATGGACACTTTTTGGGGGGGATATATAGGGAGTTATATGGGCCTGATGTATCTAGATTGTCATTTATTTTTCTAAGTATGCACATTTTCTTCTATGATTTTCTTTCTATGTAATTTTTTATGTCCATAATCTAATGGCTAACTCTTCATATTCTCCAAAAGCTCTCAAATATTTCATTCATGAATTTTTATAAATTTATCTACGAGTGATACAGTTCTAGTTTTTGTTTGTTTGTTTGTTTGTTTACCAAGATTTCCTGTTTTCCACATGGGCTATCGTGGGGCCTCTCAGTCAGGTTTTATGTGACAAAGTGGCATTTTTATTCCCAAAATTATTGAAGCTTGGCTTTTTCTCAGTAACTTTATTTACTTCATTCTATTTTCACATCTTGCATCAACTTCCTTATTTCATTCATCTCTTTGTTTTTGTTTTCTTTGAATAGAACATATTTAGACTCATTATTTTGAATTCTTTAGCTGTGATTTTTGCCAACTCATTTTCATTGGGTGCCATTATTATGGGATTACTGATTTGTGGAGGAGATAAATTGTCTGAGATTTTTTTCCTGTTCTTTCTATTCCTGTGCTGAAACTTATACATCTTGAGTTAGTTAGCCAATATTTTCTTTCTTTTCTTCATACATTTACACTTTTTAAATGAGGTCCCCATTTTTCTTTCAGTGTTGCATTGAAATGTTCAATAGTAAGGAGTGGTAGGTGGAGGTATCATTTCCCCCTGTTAGACTTGTTTTTAGAGCCAAAGGCTCTAACTTAAGTCTTTTTCTGAGGGTCAGATATTGTCTTTTGTCAGCTTAGCACTTCTAAGTAAGTCTGAATCTTTCACTGTGAGCTGTAGGACTCATCTTGACAAGAGTCATATCCAGTTCCCAACCTGGATCCACAACTTCTCATGAAGCTACTATAACACTTTGCCAGTTCATACAAATCCTAGTATGGATGGGAGAAGGGTTCATGAAATTCCACCCCTAACAGAGGAATTACTGGCAGTTTAATGGCTTCTCATGGAAAGTCAGATTTTTTCAAGGATGCAGAATCCTTGAGACTATTCATGCCACAGTAGACGGTCCTATAATCATGTGCATACAGGTACCACCAAGTAGACTCAGTGGTGTTTTACACAAAAAGAGAACATGAGTTTAGGGGAAAGATGTGATGGGGGAGGTAGGAGAGTAATTGGAATGAAGAGAATTGAGGAAATTAAAAACAAAATAAACAAATACATTAAAGCCTTTTTAAGCCACAATCTAATAACCACAGTTTAATCATAGGGCTATGAATCAAGCAACTGTAATGGAGTGGCACTCTACATTATATCTGTTCAGTAAGTATATATATATATATATATATATATATATATATATATATAATCAAAAACAAGGAAAGTCTGAGAAATTATTAAAACCAGGAGGTGCCTAAAGAGGCATGTTAACCCATTGTGAAACAACATCCTGGGGATCTTGGTGCAAAAAAAAAGTAAGAAAAAAGAATTCAAGTAATTTAGTTAATAAGAACGTATCAAGAATTGCTTATAAACTATTAGTGTGAGAAATCAGTAATAGTGGAAATTGTATAGAGGATTTTTAAAAATGTGATTTGTTTAATATTGTTAAAACTGACATAAATTATTTGAAATACGGTCATATCTTGTCACTCTGGTCTGGTTAACTCTCACCCTTTGCAATACAAGCCACTTGTTCCTTAGTCTCCCAGCCAGAAAGCCAACATACTTCTGAATGACAACCAATCTTCAACCAGCATGGGGGTTAATCTCAGTTGTCAGGTTGGGGCAGTTTGGAATCACTTTGGCATAAAATCTATAGGTTTTTCTGTGGGGGAAATTTATGTGTTATGTTAATTGGGGTGTGAAGACTCCAAGCACTGTGGATTATAACTGAGTATCAGGTTTATTTTCCCCTGCTTAGTGACAGCAGATGCTTTTTGACTGTGATTTCCCCCCAAGCTGTGAGCCAAATAAATCCTACCTTCCTTAAGTTTCTTTATTCAAAATATGTGCCCCAATGTTGAGTAAAGAAGAAATATAGAAACACGGAACCAAGAAATATTTGCTAATATAAATCTGGATATGTGGACTGAGGCCTTCTGGGGTAAACTGAAGGAGGAATGTGGATGGGTTTGCAGCGGCAGGCTAGAAAAGTACTTAACTTCTGAACACAGAACTTGATGGACTATTCTGGTGGGAGCTTGGAAGACTGGACACAAAGGCAAGGTAGACTGCATGAGGCTTGGCTCATGAAATGTCTGAAAGGAACAAAGAAGCATCAAGAACTGGCTAGAGGCTAGTCTTACTGTATGGGGAAAGAATGTGCCTGTACTCTGCCCAGGCCCAAAGAACTCATGTGAGGTGGAATTAAAAATTAATAGATGGACATCTTTGATGCAGAAAATTTCAAGACAGCCCGGCATTCATGCTATGATAGGCATGGGTACTGCTCACTACTCTCAGTAATATTTAAAGTGAGGAAACCCACATGATGACCGTGCTGCTCCTTTGGGGTCTCCCCTTCTCTGAGAAGAAGAAGAGGGAGGTGTGAAGGGGAGAGGGCATGAGGGCGGTACTTCAGCTAGAGAAGGAAGAGGGCTGGGATTGGGCCATAAAGTGATTAAATACATTTCTTTTTAGAAAACGATTTAAAGTGATGGACAGAAGGAGTGTTCAGTGGGTTCAGTTTGCAGCACCCACATGTTGGCTAACTCCAGTTCCACAGGATTTGACAGCCTTCTCTGGTCTCTGTGGTACAAAGATATACAGGAAAATGGAACATCCATATATATATAATATAAAAATATTTTTCAATCTAGAGAGAAAACCAAAAAACATAAGTAAAATAAAGAGTATCAAGGAACCTTTTATGAATAAGTTTAAAATTGCAGACAAGAAGAATGCAGAAAACTGAACTTCCTTAACTATTAAGGTGAAACTCATTCTCTTCTTTAGGACAATACAAAAGGTTGAAATTAAGGTAAGACTCTACCCATCAAAGGTTCTAGCTTATAAAGATAAAAATATATTTGAGGGAAGAAGACCTGAACTAAAAATTTCACAGAAGGGATTTCCTGCTCCTCAAAAACAACAACCTAGGAAAGTGATGATACCGATTGAGCCACCGAAGCAGAAAGAGTCTACCAAAGCCATGCTTCAAGGGTGACAGGATACATTTCAAAATGGCAACAAAACTTGGCAGTATATCTATGTGGTACTGTTTTGCTTTTTGTTTGTTTGTTTGTTTGTTTGTTTGTTTTTCTATACAGGAAAGATGACTGAGGCAGTCCTGCAGTCTTTCTCTACAGGTTCAGACAGTGGCTTGAGGTGAGACACTATATAGCAGAACCTCTGAGAAACCACTACATAAAGCTATGAAGATAAATCATAAATTGCAGTGATAACACCAGGATGTTTTTGGTGCCAAGACAATGGGATATCCACTGGAAAAGGCTGTAAGAATGGAATAAAGGTAGCCAAAAGATAGATACATGTGATCTGGTCATCAAAATTGAGGGAATGAATTATTCAAGCCTTTTGGAGCCCAGAGGATTTGACCAGGAGCTCCAAATGCCAAAGACAACTATAGTATTTGGTGTCTGTTCTGATAGATTTTGGTCTTGCTTTACCCCAACACCTTTCTCCTATATATTAGCTCATTTCTTTAGGAATTGAAATGTTTACTCTGTGACACTGTATTTTAGAAGTGTCACTTGATTTTTATTTCATAGGAGAACACAGTTAAAAGAGTACTTTGAGTCTCAGAAGAAACTCAGACTTTGATCATTAAAGCAATGTTTGAATTTTTTAGACTATGGGGACTTCTGAAGATGAATTGAATACATTTTGCACTAAGAAATGTAGAAATATTAAGGTTTAAAGGACTTGAATATGGTTATCAAATTGACAAGAAGCAGTGTAATGATTAATTCCAATTGTCAACTTCATAGAATTTGGAATCACCATGGAAATGGGCCTCTGAGTTTATCTCTGAGTGAGTTTCTAGTTTAGGTTTTTTGAGATGGGAAGGCCCACTCTTAATGTGGATGGCACCATTCATTGGACAGGTATCTTGGAGTGAGTAAAAAGATAAGAAGAAATCAGCACCACCCTTGATCTTCTGCTTCCTGGCAGTGGATATTGTCTGACCAACTGTTTCACTCTCTTGCTGCCATGGCTTCCCCTATGATGATGTACTGATCTCCAGAAATGTGTGCTACTTTTCTCCAGGTGTTTTTTTTTACAGTAATATAACCCAAAAAGAAGGCCTTAAGGGTAACATGCATAGCTTATAACAAAGGTACAGACTTCATGTTACCATTTTTCTCACGCCACACTCAAAGCATGAGCTCCCTAACATCTTTAGACTTCCTGATGACTTCTTATTATACCTAACCTTTCTAGGACCAGTGAGTAATTACGTCTTCTGTTTTATAAATTGGGGAGGAGGGGTTCTTACTGTGTATCAATTGGCTGACACATCTATACATACTTCCTTTGGGTCAGGGCTTATTAACACCATTCCCATGAAAGTCATAACACTAAAAAGAGATAACAATAGAAATCTCAACAAGTAACGAAGAGATCTCCCTTCGTAGGAGATTGATATGTAGATGATCTCTGTACTGTCTGTATAATTTTTCTAAAAATCTAAAATTATTCTAACTTGTATAATTTTAATAAATTTACAAAAGATAAAATAAAAAGCTGATGAGAGTGGAAAGGAATTTGTCAGAGCAGGACCAAGTGGGGTACACTTTTCACTATAGATCCAGCTGTCAAAACAGTTCAGTCATTTTAAGGAGAGATGTAAGGATTAAAACAAACCTCAGTACCTCTAACACGTTTTTACAGGCAGATGAGACAGAATATGTACACAATATATCACCCAAAGTAGGTTTATAGCGGACAGGAGAAAAAAATAAATGCTCAAACCTAAGTCCCTGGTGAGTTGGTCCCTTCAGACTCAGATAATCTTTCCAAAGTATATGGATGTACATCTCCTTGTTATTGTCGTTGCACCACAGCTGAAGGACTCTGAAAGCACTGTGCCTTGAGTTTATGTACTCTGGGTACCTTCTGACTCGCTGAGCACAAGCATTACAGGACACTATGCTCTCACAAAGAAAAAGATATAGAACAGGCTATTCTTCTGTCTGGATAAAAATGTTACAGTCCCAGTACATTCTGCGTCATTCCAAGAACTACACGTGAGAGAGGAAACGCAGAGTTGAACAATGCTATCTGGGGGCCTGTCCTGCTCCAAAGGATTGTTTCACAACAAATCATACAATCTCATGGGGGAAAATCAGCTTTGGCAAACCAGGGTTCTCAGAGGAAGACAGAAAAGTCAACCGTCAGAGACTACAAAAGGCATTCTTAGACGAGGCCTTAAGGGAGCTAAGGAACAGAGAGGGTAGCAGAAGATGTATAATGAGAAAGCAGAATGAAATAAGGCTGCCTATATGTTTCAGTGGGTAAAGAACTGCTGTACAATCATTTGCACAAACCTGGGTTTGAATCCCTAGAACGCAAGTAAGCCTCACATGGTAGACCCAGTACCTCTCCTGTAAAACAAGAAGTGGAGACAGGAATCATCAGAAACTTGCAGGCTAGCAGCAATGAACAGAGACCCTGTCCTGAGTAAGAGTCAAGGTGAGGACGAACATCCATGACTTGCCTTTTGACCTCCACGCTCACGCTGTGGCAGGCATGTGCCTGTATAAATACACGCACACAAGACATGAAATCATTAAAGCAGAACTATGCCCTAATGAATGAAAATAAAAGGAATCAACTGGATGGGAGAAAAAGGTAAGGGGAACGAGAGGAAAAGGTAAGGGGAATGAGGAAAAAAAAGGAAAGAAATATGAAGTCTACGTGCAAAGACATCCCATAAAACCAGTTTCTCTGAGTGTTTTTTCCGAAAACAATGATAGGTAAATTAATGGGTTCTCATGAAAGATAGGAGATTGAAAATTTTCACATAATTTTTTACAGAGTAGACAGTGTTTCTATTTCTTGGAATTGGTATACTGAATCAGGGCAAATCCAGAATGACTACGTGGTGTGCCCAAGTGTGATGTACCTCACTGCAGTTTATATGCAGCATAGGAACAAAGACAGGGACCATTCTGGTTTTGTTTGTAATTTTGTGTTTTAAAGTAGGTTGGTGTCCAGGCTGCTCAGTTTCCAAGTGGGTTCCATAGTAAGGGGAGAAGGGGCGTCTCTGACATGAACTCAGTGGCTGGCTCTTTGATCACCTCCCCTGGGGTGGGGGACACAGCCTTGCCAGGCCACAGATGAAGACAATGCAGCCAGTCCTGATGATACCTGATAAACTAGGGTCAGATAGAAGGAGAGGAGTACCCTCCCTATCAGTAGACTAGGGGAGGAGCATAGGGGGAGAAGAGGAAGGGAGTGTGGGACTAGGAGGAGATGAGGGAGGGGCTACAGCCAGGATAAAAAAATGAATAAATTATAATAAATAATAAATAAATAGATAGATAAATAGATAGATAAATAAATAAATAAATAAATATATGAGAGAGAGAGAGAGAGAGAGATAGATAGATAGATAGATAGATAGATAGATAGATAGATAGATAGA
>NW_026594216.1:3999481-4000179 GCF_907164565.1 Psammomys obesus | reverse complement strand
AGATAGATAGATAGATAGATAGATAGATAGATAGATAGATAGATAGATTAGGTTGGTGTCTAGCTATGTCTTGCAACCAGTGATTGAGTGATTGTTTTCTCTCTGCTTCCAGATTTCTGGGATTATAAACCTGCCTTGCTAGAGCTGCCCTGAACCCCTGTCAGGTCCTATCTCCAAAGGTCAGGCACATTCCAGGGAGGTACAGGGTGTAATTCCAGATATGGCTCCCAAAGGCGGCCTGTGTCTGGACATGCTGTGGTCTTACCAAGCATCTTTCTTTCTTCCTGAGAGCAGATGGCTTCTAGGACCTGGGATTATCTAGGTAGATACAACATCCCTCCAGAAGAAGGGTAGCCTCAAAGGTATGGTCTGATCTAGCAGTATCTACCAAACATAGCTTCTTACTTCCTGGCCTGAGGGTCCAGCTGAGGTGAACACAGCTGAGACACATACCAGCACAAGCCTGAGAGGCCAAATGGAGCACCAGGAATGGTAAAGAGGTGCTCTTTCAAGTTCTGGGATGAGAATACCCATGCCTTTATGTAGAATTTTTGGTTCATAATAATGTCTAAGTAAGAGAGAGTTAACTCTATCAATCTCTAAAACTGTAATTCAAATTTTCTATCTTCTCTCTCTCTCTCTCTCTCTCTCTGTGTGTGTGTGTGTGTGTGTGTGTGTGTGTGTGTGTGTGTGTGTGT
>NW_026594216.1:3935654-3999471 GCF_907164565.1 Psammomys obesus | reverse complement strand
TGTGTGTGTGTGTGTGTGTGTGTGTGTGTGTGTGTGTGTGTGTGTGTGTGTGTGTAACACTAGCTGGCCAGGCCTCTTTGTTTGGCACCAAAAACTAACAAATTAGTTGGTTTACCAAATAAGCTCATACTTATTACTTACTGTTGAAAACTTCATTATTTGTAAATACATGTGCAAGGTTGATTACTATTCTGCTGTAAATCTTACCTAATCACCATGTGTCAAGACGGTTTTAAATACCTCATATTTACTATTTAGCAGGATCTTGAAAATGTCCAACTTAAACTTTACACTGTCCCCATTTTACTGAGGCAAAACACAGCACAATCTCTCCACAGAAAACAACAAAACTCTGTTAAAAAGAAATCAAAGAACTGAATAAATTTAGAGACATCCCAAGTTCAAGAATGAATGAAAAGGCCCAGTGCAGTCAGGATGCTGTCTTTTTGATCTATAGATTCAGTGCAATCCCAATCAAAATCCCAGCATGTTACTCCAAGGATTTTGGTGATTTATTTCAAAGTTCTGTGCAAAGGAGAAAAAGATGCAAAGTATCCAAAGCAATATCCAAGGATAACAACACTGGAGAAAAAACCTCAACATCCTACAAAAGACACTTGCATGGCAATTGTTATTGTAGCGCTAGTCATAAGATCTAAGTTGTGGAATCCAACCAGCTGTGTGTCAATGGAAAATATAGCCCATATGGGATTTTATTAAACCATAAAGAACAAAACTCCATTGTTTGAAAAAAACTGCTGATTATCATAAGAAATAAATGAGTTTGACTGAGATGTTGAACTGGATGTTCAATGAACATATCTTTCTTAGCAACTTCAGATTGTGGCATCAAAGCTTTCATAATGGCTTTCAGACTCTAAATCAATGAAGTGCTCCACTGTAATTATCAACTAGACCTCCAGATGAATTGTAGTAAAGAGTCCTTCATGTTTTTGATAGCTGCCTATTGATACCATTTTTTCAAGTTCTACCATGTCCTTTATCTGTATTGCCCCACATTTAGGGAAGCACTACAACTCAATAGACCTACTATTAATCTCCTAACTTTCTACATTCTGATTGGAGCCAAACTTTATGGAGCTCATTTGATGACATCATTATAAACCATTCCTGAGTGTCTGGATATCAGATCTTGGGTCTCTTCAATGATTTTGTAAGCACCTTACACTTTATGAGATATTTCTCTGTTTAAAATAGATTTGGTGGTTTCTTATTCATGCTACTGAACCCTGGTAAGTTCATATCTGTAGAAGCACAAGGAGACTACTATACATGTACAAAACAACATGTTCTGGAATACTCACAAGAGAGTAGAATACAGGATAACCATACTACAATACACAGACCTAAAGAAGCTAAGTGATAAGGAGGACTTTAGGGAAGATGCTTAAATCTCATTCAGAAGGACAAACAGAATAGACACTGGAAGCAGTTGAAGAGAGAGAACAGGACAGGAGCCTACTGTAGATGTCCTCTGAAAGACTACACCCAGCAGAGGATTGAAGCAGATTCTGAGGCTCACAGCCAGAATTCGGAAGAGTGAAGGGGGTCTTATGGAAGCGTGAAGGGAGAGAAGGACCCAGAGGAGCAGGAGCTCCACATGAAGACCAACAGTCAACAATTCTGGGCTCAGGGCAACCTGCAGATACCGATGTAATAAGCAAAGACCATACACGGAGAGAACATACGCCCTCTCACTGCTCAGATGCGGCCAATAGGCAGGTCAGTTTCCATTTGGATTCCCTAATAAGGGGATCACGGGATGTTTATGACATGGGATCTGGTGCATGCTTCTTGATCACTTCCCCCAGGCAGGGTGGCATTGCCAGGAAGAGGACCCAGGCAGTTCTGAAAAGACTTGGTAACCTGTGGCCAGTTGGTAAAAGAGGAGTGCTCCTCTTTCTGAGGACTAGGGGAATGGGATAGGGTGAAAAGATGGAGGGTGGGTGGGACCAGGAAGGGACTACAATTGGAATGCAAAGTGAATAAATACAATTTTTTTAAAGTTCTAAAGTATTAATTTGCACTTTTGTTTTTTGTCATCTTCTTGATATTAACTTTTGAGTAGGTAAAAGATAAGAATCAAATATATATTCTATCCCTCATAACTGAATCACTGCTTGGGCATCACCTTTTTAAAGTGATTGACTATATATAAAAAAATCCCAACTCTGTCATTTCTTAAGTTACTGATTCTAATTGCATGGTTTCTATTCTGTCTTCTCTACATCCACACAAAGAATTCTCAGTAACTAATCAGTATTAATAATTTTTCTCTTAAAATTGGTGTGTCTAGTGATAACAAATTCTGACAAAAATGTGTGGGGAGAAAAATCCTTATACTGTGCTGATTAGAATACACCCATTATGCAAATCCCTATGGAGGTGTCTCAAAAAACTAAAAATTTACCCTTGTATGGTGGTTCCCACCTTTAATATAACAACTTGGAAGGCAGATACAGGAAGACCCCTATGAATTTTCAGCCAGTCTTGTCTATATTATGTCTTCCAGGCCAACCATAACTACACAGTAAGACCCTGTCTCAAAATGACAACACAACCTTAAAAATAGAATAACCATATGATCTATTTATGTTCTTAGACATATAATTAAAGGACTCTAACTCAACATTACCATGGAGTGATTTGCACATGTTTATGGATACACATTCAACAATAAACCAAATATAAATGTTTATTGACAGATGAATGGATAAAGAAAATGTAGTATATATAAACAGTAGAATTTTATTGAACTATGAAGATGAGATCATAACTTTTGCATAAAGGGAAAAAACAGGTAAAACAGAATATCATTATATTAAATAAAGTAAGCATCTGGAAACACCTATATGTGTTTTCTCTCATATATGAAACCTATATTTAACATGTATCTGTGTGTGTGTGTGTGTCTGTATGTCTGTGTGTCTATGTATCTCTCTCTCTCTCTCTGTGTATATATGCATCTGAATGCTTGTGTATGGTCGTGAGACTAGAAAGGGATCATAAGATGGGACTAACAGATCTCAATCATGGGAAGAGGATAATGGAATACATGTATCATTAAAGAAAGAGAGAGAACTATCTGGATAAAGGAAGAGTGTACAGGGCACAATGCTCACATATAAGCACCAGAGAAACCAGGAATGCTAATCATGCCAAGTTTTCTCCTCAGTGGAGGAAATATCTAGCCGTTCTCTACCCAGAACACTGGGCATGCATATTGTCAATTAATTACCTGGTCACCTTTGCTACCTGTAGGACCAGGCTTCGCCCAAATCCTACAGAATGTTTATCCTAAACCCTCCCTATACCTTCATCTTTATCTTTGTTTCTCAGTCAATGGAACCCTTCCTTAATGGAGATCCCAGACCCAGCCTTTATAAACCTCCTGAAGTCTACCCTATGTCAGCCAAAGCCTAGGCCCTTAAACTATGGAACTCATTTTCATGACAGAGGTCACATGTGCTTCGCAAAAGACTTTTGACGTAGTCACACCTTAAGCTTTATTGCACACATGAGATTGGGATAAAGGAAGTTTTATTCCAACACTATACTGTAATTAAATATGTCCAAAATAAACTGGCCTGGTGTCAGATCCCAAAAGTTTGAACCAGCTTGGCTAAGCTGTGTGAGACAAGTTTCCTTCTCATAGTTTACTTCCCTGCCAGCCAGAAGGTTTACAGGTATCCCCACAGAAGAGAACAGTCTACGTGGTTCCTTTAGGGAGAATCAATATTTGTTTGTCTAATGCACAAAAGACTCAACCACAGAGAGGGAGATGGGTCGGCAGGGAAAGAAGCCTGCTACCAGATGAGGCAAACCTGATGATTTTCACTTGATCGCCAGAATTCTTGTGAAGGTAGAAGGGAAAAACAAACTTTACCATGTTGTCCTCTGACCTCACTCTTGTGTCATGGCATGTGTGCCTGAACATGATCAGCTCCATTCTCATGTACACACAGACATATAAACAAACAAATAAATATACTCTAAATGCTCAACATTTAATTAGTTGGGAACACCTAATTCTAAAGGTAAAAAGTGATGATGAATCTTTCATTCTACTCAGAGAAGCACCTCACTTGAGGGTTTTGTTTTTGTTTTTGTTTTGGTTTTTTTTTCCATCCTGTTAAAATTCTGAAGTTTAGGGGCTAGAGAGATGGTTCAGAGGATAAAGAGTGCTGGCTCTTCTTCCAAAGGTCCTGAGTTCAATTCCCAGCAAAGACATGGTTATTCATAACCATCTATTATAAGATTGGGTGGCCCCTTCTGGTCTGCTGGCATATATGCGACAGAATACTACATAAATAAAAAATAAATCTTTAAAAAAAAGATTCTGAAGATTAAATATCCATTGTTACACACAGAGAAAAAAAGTTTTCCAGTTTCTCACGTAATCATCATGGCTCCATTCAGATGTAAGTGACACCGAACGGACCACCTCCCATGGTCTGTCCTGATCTCTCTCAGGATTCCTGCCCTGTATTCAGGCATTGTTTTAGCTCACTCTGCTCTTTGACTCCTTGGTTACAAAATTTCAGAAATTACCCAAAACAGATTTTTGTTTTATTTTTCTTTGCTTCACTTAAGAGAGTGTTTCATGTACCTCAGGCTGACATGAAAACCCACTATGTAGGTGAAGTTGACCTTGAACTTATGATTCTCCTTTATCCACTCCTCAAGTCATCAAATTACAGGCATGTGCCACCATTACAGTTTATGTTACACTAGAGAATGAAGACATTCTGCATATTAGACAATCACTCTGCCTATTGAGCTAAATCATCAACCTCATAGCCCCTAAACTGTTTCTTAATTAGCCAATGTATCCAACCCTAATGAGGTTATTGTCAGAAAAGATATTATAGGCAATGCTCAATAACGCGATATGCTGGTATTTTAATTACTTGTACAAATGTGGACTGTAAGATATTGAATAGTGTAAGTGATAAATTATTTGAATTAGCCATGGTTCTCCAGAGAAATTGAACCAATGGGACGGGTGAGAGGAACATTTTGTATGTGACAATTGGCTCATGTGAGTCTAGATGCTTCTAAAACAGACCATACCACATACAAGCTGGAGAACAAGGAAATTTAGTGGTATAAATCAGTGTGTGTTCCAAAGTCTCAGCACTGGCATAGCCACTATGGAAAGCTGGACCATGTTACAGCCAGAAACCAATAGCTCCATGGTCCAAGGATAGGAGAGAATGAGTTTCCAAACTTCAGAGGAAATAAATTTTACCCTTTCTCTGCATTTTTGTTGCATTCCAGCCTTGGAAAGACTGAATAATAACTGCACATGTTGGTGAAGACTGATCCTGTGTACAGAACCCAATTATTCAAATGATAATCTTTCCCTGATATGTTCTCATGGACACACTCAAAAGTCACATTCTACTACTTATTTAGATTTCCTTACTCTAAGCAACTTGGACATTTAAAGCCAGCCACCATAACACCAAAAGAGGAAAGAGACATTTTTCGTATATTTCTTAAATTGCTAATGAGCTTGTTGCTATGTTCAGTGCGGAGAATATCCAAAGAGCTGTAAACTTTCACAAAGTAGGGATGGACACTGCAGATCTCAGCTGAGTCAGTGCTGAGTTACAGGGCAAAGTGTAGGGCATGTTAGGGGCCATCGCCAACCAGCTACTATCACCACCAAGCTCTTTCTCTTCTTAAGTTTCCTGATATCTGAAGCTCAATTGACATTCGCTAACGTCTAAAGCTTCCACTAAACCTTAGCTCATTTTTAGTGTAAAATCAAGCTTTCCAAATCATGTGTGAATCTAGCCTGGATTCCAGAGTCAGACTCTTTATCTCTTCCCATTGCTCAAGAGTCCTCCTTCCACCTTCTGGCTCCCTATGGGGAAAACCCTTTGGCTTAGCTTATTCCTTGTTGTCTGGTGTACAAAAGCCAGGTGGCCCTCTTCCCAGGCACAATTCATTTGCCAATTCGCCCAGTCATCATTTTAGAAGGACAAAATAAGGGAATCCCTATTCCTGTCACTGTAGAAACATTGTAAATATTTTTATTTTGTTTTGTTTTGTTTTTTTTTTTTTAAGATAAAAGATTTGAATCTCTATGTTTCTGCCAAATTTTTATTGTCTCTAATTATTTAGAGTCAGCTTCTATAAGAGCAGTCAATTCTCTGGTAAAGTCTTCACAAAATGAGCTCTCAGTTTACCAACTGCCTATGTTTACCTCAGATTTAAATGTAACAACAAAATCTGAAAAGGTCTCCAACTAGGAATTTATATTAGGAGGGAAAAAAATGTTAGTACAATTACATTCTTCTCACAAAAATCATAGCCAAGCAAAAGGCCAGAAAACAGTCATACTTTGTCCAAAGTAAACATTGTTTAAATGTCCCTGCAAATCTCAAGTTGAACTATTTTTAACTCTGCTCCCTTACACTTATTTATCAATGTCTCAATGCACACTTCTTCCTCATTTTCCAGTCATTTAAAGCCAGTTAATGTCTTGGGCTTAAGAGAAGCTGTTATGTATTAACATGTCTTGATTAAGGTTCAGGTCAGAAGTTACAGAGTTCTTCATGTGGTAATTCAGATATCTTGTACTGACTATATATTGTATAGTCATGCCATTATAACAGTAGTATTATGAAGTCACTATGACAGGAAAAGGTATGTGGGGAAGCCTCATGGTGCTAAATTAAACTCTTCAGTCTGCAGTGAGCAGGTCTATATTTTATTATCTAGAACCGTAAGATACAAGAAAGGCTGGAAAGTACAGATGAGCACGTGGGCAGTTGATGAACACTATTTCTCTTTCTGTAAGCATTCACATGTTTTCTGTGCTTACCTGAGATTTTTATAATGCTACAAATATGTTTAGCATTAAAGAACAAATTCTGGGATTTTTGTTTGTTTGTTTATTCTTTGATACAGTGTGTGCTGGCTAGTTTATGCCAACCTGACACAACCTAGAGTTATCTGAAAGGAGGAAACCACAATTTAGAAGATGTCTCCCTAAGATCTGCTTGTAAGGCATCTTATTAATTAGTGATGGATAGGGGGTGGCCCAAAGCATTGTGGGTGGTGCCATCCCCCGGCTTGTGGTCCTGGGTTCTATAAAGAAGCAGGATAAGCCAGCCTCAAGGACCAAGGCAGTAAGCAGCACCCCTCCATGACCTTTGCATCAACTCCTGCATCCAGGTTCCTACCCTGTCTTGACTTCCCTCAATGATGAACAATTTGAAATGTAAGCTAAATATGTCCTTTGCTCTCCAACTTGTTTTTTGGTCATGATGTTTCATTGAAGCAAGAGAAACCCTAAGACCCAGTGTTTCGTGCAGTCTAGGCTGGGCTCAGACTCATTATTAAGCCAAGAATTGCCTTAAAATTCTGATTTTCCTACCTCTACATCCCTCCTGAATTCTGGAATTACAAGCATGTATCACAATGTCCAGATTTTATGGAAGAATTTTTGAAGCTTTATTGCAAATTAGCTTTCCTGCTTTGGCAGTATATTGTGTTTCCAAGAAACTGGGCAACACAATTTCTAGTAAATATTCATTCTCCAATAGTTTCAAATTAATATGAAGGCAGAGAGATAAACAGTCAGTAGAAGGCTAGCTACCACTTTTTATCATGGAAAAGGGAAATAAAATGTAGAAACCAATCCTGAGAAGAGTTCTCTTAATTTATCTAAAAATTCGTCACAAATTCTGTTTCCATATGTGCACAAAAGCAAAGACCACAAAGCCTTCATGTGTTTGTTTGGAATATTACATTATAGATCTACTATATGTTGTTACTTGCCAATGCATATTCCCCATGTTTTAATAAACCATAATACAGCATCTATAAGCTGATTCATTAGGGAAAAGTGAGAAAAGGCCATGATGCTCTTTCAAGAATGACTTCCCACCAGGCAGCCCACTGACCAATATCAGCAAAAATGAACTAGCAACTGTCAAAGCAGCACAGGAGAAAATATATGTTACTGTATTTTTTTTAATTCTCGGTATCCTTCCCATTGTACAAATAATGATATCCACCAATGAATTATATCCAGCCAGAATAACAAACAGGCGGTAGCTGAAAACCAAGAGCTGCAAAGCCAAAGGCATGCTACCAATCCTGCAAATGACTACAATATGAGACCAAGATATTCTTCAGGCAGATGAGGCCAGGTGACTTACATACATTATCATCCTTCAAGCTTTGGTTTACATATAAAACAAACAAAGTGATAAGGAATATGATCAGTTAACATCCTCCTGCTAGCGTATGCACAGAGGTCATATAGCCACTAACCACCAGCAATCTTAAGAAGTAATAACTGTGAAAAACATTTTAAAATATCATGGTATCTGGCTGGTTAGCACAGTTGAATGTTAGAATTCCCAATGTCACCCACGATGACAACATATTCAAATACAAATACACAAAGTCATGTACACACATACTCCCCTAAACCAGTAGTTCTCAACAGGGAATTGTTTTTGCCACTGAGGAAAATTTGACAATCTCTGGAGAGTTTTTTTTTTTTTGTCAAAATTTATGATTTATTTTGATATCTAGTAAGTTGAGGACAGAAATGCTGGTGGGCATCCTATGCACAAGACAGCTCCTTATCAATCAATTGTACAACAGAAAGTTCTCAAAGCATCACTGCTGAGAAGCCCTGATCTGAATCATGATAATCTTTTCTTAGCGTAAAAGAATTGAGAATAATTACTATTGTGGCTTGGATATGAAAATGGACTCAAATGTGTTGGAACAGCTTGTCTCTAGCTTGCGCCACTGTTTTGGTGGTATACGGAAGTCAAGTCTTGCTGGAGGAAGTACACTGCTAAAGATGAGCCTTGAGGGGTTGTTTATTTGCTTGTTTGTTTGTTTAATTAAAAATAGTTTTTCATTATATATATATATTATTTTTAATTCATTTTACATCACTATTGTATCCACCTCTCTCCTCTCCTCCAAGTCCACCATTTCTCCCTTTCCCCCCTATCCATCTTGCCCTACCCCTCAGAAACGAGGATTTCCCCACCAATCTACCCCAGCACATCAAGTCTCATCAGGACTGAGCACATTATCTTCCACTGAGGCCAGGCAAGGCAGCCCTGTCAGGGGTTAGTGATCAGAAAGCAGCCAACTGGGCCCAGAAGTATCATAAGCCTTGAGGTTTTATAGCCCAACCCCACTCTGGTGTCCAAACAGCCTCCTCGCTGTGAATACTGTGTAACCCGCTGCCTTGTGCTCCTGCCACTGAGACTTCCTCATCATGGTGGACTGTGGTCCGCCTTCTTCCCTTAAGTTGTTTCTGGTCAAGTAAAGGTCATAACAACAGGAAAGGTAACTACCACAGTGATTTTGTATAGTCTGTATTTTCTTTTATCTAAAAAACAAAGCATTTATTTATTTGTTTGTTTGTTTATTAAAGAATAATATTGCTCTATAGCAGAGGCTCTCGTGGAAATCACTGTTAGTCCAGGCTGATTTATACTCGTCGTTTTCTTCCTGCTTTAAGGTCACAAATGGTAGGAAAGCAAATCAAATCCAACACTTCCAGCCAAAGTAGGCATTTTTTGTTTTGTTTTGTTCAGCAAGAGTAAAGAAAATTCTATTCAATAAAACATACCAATTTCTCCACATTTGAAGAAATTTAAATCAAGAAAGGATCATCCTGAGTGAGCTGTCCCAGAAGCAGGACACACACGGTATATACTCACTCATATAGACATATAATATAGGATAAACCTACTAAAATCTGTACATATAGAGAAACTGATCTAGAGGGAGGACTCTGACTAGAATGCTCAATCCGCATCCCGAAGGGCAAAGAGGATGGACATCAGAAGAAGAAGAAGGCAGGAAACAGTCTAGAGGCCTGCTGGGGAGGGCCTCTGGGGAGCTCTGCCCTGTGGACTGTCGGGGCAGACACTGAGACTTATGGCCGATGGTCGGGCGGAGTGCATGGAATCTTATGTAAGAAGTGAGAAATAGTAGGATCTGGAGAGGACAGGAACCCCACAAGGAGAGCAACAGAACCAGATAATTTGAACACAGGGGTCTTCCCAGAGACTCATACCCCAACCACGTACCAGGCATGGAGATGGCCTAGGGCCCCTGTGCAGATGTGGTCCATGGCAGTTTAGTGTCTAAGTGGGTTACATGGTGATGGGAGGAGGGACTGCTTCTGGCATAGTCTGGTTGGCCTGCTCTTTCATCACCTCCCCCTGAGGGGAGGGCCGCCTTAATGGGCCATGGAGGATGACAATATGGTCACTTCTGATGTGATCTGGTGGACTGGGATCGGAGGGAAGGGGAGGAGGGCCTTCCCTATTGGTGGACTTGGGAAGGGGCATGTGTGAGGGGGGGAGGGAGAGGAGGACTGGGAGGGGAGGAGGGAGGGGCTTATGGAGAGATGCAGGGTGGATAAAGTATAATTAATAAAAATTTAAAAAAAAGAAAAAAAAAGAACCTCATATAGTCTTCATACACAGATTCTTTTCCTCAAATTAAAATTCAGTAAAGACTGAAAAAAAAGATGTAGAAGTTTTCAACAAACAATGCTGGAAAGTGTGATGAGCAGACAGTTTCTATCAGGTAATCTCCTGATGCCAATTAATTTACATATATGTTCACTATTATACCTTCTAAGAATTTCACTGCTGAAGGCTGAAACTGAATGCCCTGCTTTTTATTCCCACAGTAGAATGCACACCAGGAATAGGTTTCATCATCGGGATTTAACTGGACACACTAACTGATCAGGAACCAGAGAAGATGGTTTCATGTTATCCTAGACCATCCCAAAGGTGGTTCTGCTTACTTTTATGCCTCCACCCACTACATGCCAACCAAACATCTCCCATTTACTCATGTAGCAATGAAAAATACCAAAATACATTTTTAAACACCCGTTTTATAACAGCTATACAAACCCTGGCAGAGAATCATTGAGTAAGATGGTCTTTTTCTAATTTTATGACTGTTCAATCTACCAATATTGATCCCTCACCACCCAAAAAGGAAGAAAAGAAAAGAAAAAAAGAATAAAATGAACATTCTTATATTTTTCTCAAACAGAGACATCAAAGTTCCTAGGTATCTAATGTTGAAGAAATGTCAGTTTTTAGGTAACTTATGTTTTGATAAGCCATGCAAATTTAAAAACCCGAACAATAGATGAAAACAAAGCTCTGAGTGCCACTGGGGGGCTGAGTGTTGTTTATTAATAATGTTGATTTAGAGTGAAGAACATTATCAGAGATTTGACATTTCTCTCTTGAGTTACTATCTTCAATTTCTGCTTGATTGCTTCTAATCTCTGGGTTCTAAAGTAAATATTATGAATATCCAAAATTCCCTAACCAAATATTCAAAATATCCTTATCTCCATGAAATACTTTCACACATCTGGCCAGGTGCATTATTATACAGAGTTACCTTTGGAGACATTATTTGTAGAATAATGATTAAGTGTTTATAGTACTCAAATTTTTTTCATGTGCATCCTTTTATTGATATGTAGGATAATGTAGAGAAACACTGTCAACAAGCAAAGGAAATTTGGGCAACTAGAGAAAGGTACCACAGGTACTTGGGCTAAAACTGAGAGAAGACTATCTAAAGATAAAATTACAAGCAGAAAAAAAAATAAAACGTTTTTAATTTTAATTTTTATTTGTTTATATTAATTACAGTTTATTCACTTTGTACTCCAGCTGTAGCCCCCTCCCTTGTTCCCTCCCATGCCCACTCTCCCTCTCTCTTCTCCTATGCCCCTCTCCAAGTCCAGTGATACGGGAGGTCCTCCTCCCCGTCCATCTGATCTTAGCCTATCAGGTCTCATCAGGACTGGCTGCATAGTCTTCCTCTGTGGCCTGGTAAGGCTGCTACCCCTTCAGGAGGAGGTGATCAAAGAGCCAGCCACTGAATTCATGTCAGAGACAGTTCCTGTTCCCCTTCCTAGGGAACCCACTTAGAGACTGAGCTGCCATGGGCTATATCTGTGCAGGGGTTCTAGGTTATCTTCATGCATGGTCTTTGGTTGGAGTATCAGTCTCAGAAATGTCCCCTGGGCTAAGATTTCTTGGTTCTTTTGACTCCTTGTAGAGCTCCTGTCCTTTCCAGGTCTTTGAAAAGCAAACTTTAAGCTATTTGATAGCTAGCTAATCCAATAGCAACAGCAACTTTTGTTATTGGGAAATTAATGTGGCTTTTAATTCTAAAAGGTTTACAATGTTTTGACTTGATTCCATAGTTTTTCTTGCCACATATAATTTAAAACACCTTGAAGACAAAGTGTGATGGAATACTATTGAAGTTTAAGAAAAAGCTTTGATCTTCCATTTTAAAAACACCTGTATTGAATGGTAGAATAGATCTTTTAAAATACTTTCAATTAGAGGAAACCTCAAGTATCTACAGTAGCATGTGTATAGGATGTAGTCACATGCTGTCATTACCTAATTTCACAAGGCCTATTTGTCCTTTGACTACATTCTGTCTTGAATTGTTGTTTCTGAGCCTAGCTTTTAATGGCTGAGTCAACTCTCCAGCCTGACATTTGGCTCTTAACAAGCGTCAGTCACGAAGACCCACCCACGAAGTCTGAACACAGGGTGGATAATCACTGGATTTCTTTGGTCTCTGAATAATAAATAGGGGAAAGATTAAGACATTAAACAGAGGCATTGAGTTGCACATATCCAAATTCTTTCCCATCTCCAAACACCTCAACAAAACAATGACAAGTAGAGTTCTTCCAGCCACCATTCCACAGGGATGAAGACTGTTGGAGAAAGAATACACCAAACAGTCTCCGAAATCAGAAGGTGACATCATTACATAACGATCACAAATGGGAACAGAGAAAATCCACATACTAATCGCATTTGCAGAATTTGAGGATGGAAAGCTGTCCTGTACTGGTATCAGTCCTCCATCATCTCCAGCTACAAGATCCGTCTCTGCATAATGCAGCTACACCAAGATAAAAGTCATGAAGATCACCGTTTCTTCAGTCTCACCTCTGGCAGATGATCCTAAAAAGAAGCTCACAGCAGAGTCGCCTCCAAGTCCCTGACTCTAGCTAGGCTTTCCTTCCCCAGCCTTGAATGCGAGACTAATGAGTCAAGCCACACATCTCAGGGAAACACCTAATGTAAACAGAGACAAAAATCATTAAAAAGGGAGCAAAATCTGATGGCTGGGTGGAGTGAGGAGAGCATTTAAAAATATGTTTTAAAAGTACAAAGATTATATATGTAAATATTACAATGAAATCCATTTCTCTTTAGGGTATGCAAAAATTTAATAAATTAAAAATATTATGTCCTGTAAGTGTTTCTCTGCCATTTTATATTCCTCTACAGAGAATTCTCTGGTTAGCTCTGTACCCCATTTTTAAATTTCATTACTTGATTTGTTGCTCTTTAACTTCTTGAGTACTTTATATATTCTGGATATTAGCCCTCTGTCAGATACAGGGTTGGTGAAGATTCATCCCCAATCTGTAGAGTGTCGTTTTGTTCTGATGACAATGTCCTTTGCTTTACAGAAGCTTTTCAGTTTCATGAGGTCCCATTTATTGATTGTTGATGTTAGAGCCTGTGCTGTTGGTGTTCTGTTCAGGCAGTTGTCTCCTGTGCCAATGAGTTCTAGGCTCTTCCCCGACTTAGTGTGTCTGGTTTTATGTTGAGGTCTTTGATCCACTTGGACTTCAGCTTTGTGCAGGGTGATAAATATGGATCTATTTGCATTTTTTTTGCATGTAGACATCCAGTTAGACCAGCACCATTTGTTGAAGTTGCTGTCTTTTTTCCATTGAATGGTTTTGGCTTCTTTGTCAAAAATCAAGTATTCGTAGGTGTGTGGGTTTATTTCTGGGTCTTCTTTTTTTGTTTTTTTGTTTTTGTTGTTGTTGCTTTTAGAAATACACAAAGATTTAATGCAATAGAAATATGGATTATAAACCAAGCTGTATATGGTTTATAATTTAAGGTAAAAGTCACAAATGTTTAGTAACAGAATATTCAAATATTTTCTGAATGCCTAAAAATATTTCAACCATTCTCTCACCATATACTAAAAAATAATGCTATAGTGAACTATAACAACATATTGCTAATGAAAAAAATATTGAACGCTTCACGAATTTGCGTGTCATCCGTGCGCAGGGGCCATGCTAATCTTCTCTGTATCGTTCCAATTTTAGTATATGTGCTGCCTAAGTGAGCACTATTTCTGGGTCTTCTATTCGGTTCCGCTGATCCTCCTTCCTGTTTCTATGCCAATACCATGCAGTCTTTA
Organism: Psammomys obesus; assembly: GCF_907164565.1. Classification (NCBI taxonomy): domain Eukaryota; kingdom Metazoa; phylum Chordata; class Mammalia; order Rodentia; family Muridae; genus Psammomys; species Psammomys obesus. The sequence goes on along the minus strand of NW_026594216.1, from coordinate 3,985,149 downwards.
TTACTATTCCTCTGTAGTACAAGTTGAGATCAGGGATGGGGATACCTCCAGGCTCTCTGTTGTTGTAGTACAGGATCGTTTAAACAATTCTGGGTTTTTTCTTTTTCCATATGAAGTTGAGAATTGCTCCATCAATGTCTGTAAAGACTTGCGTTGGTATTTTGACGGGAATTGCATTGAATCAGTAGATTAAACCCTTCCTCAGATGTAGCCTATGGCAACTCAGTATCCAACTGGATTCCCTAGTAAAGGAAACAGGGACTGTCTTTGACATAAAATCAATGGCAGGCTCTTTGACACTCCCCCCCCCCCCCCCCCCCCCCCCCCCCCCCCCCCCGCCAAAAGGGGATAGCAACCTTGCCAGGCCACAGAGGAGGACAATACAGCCAGTCCTGATGATACCTGATAAGCTAGGTTCAGATAAAAGGTAAGAGGACCTCCCCTATCAGTGGACTTGGAAAGGGGCATGGGAGGAGATGAGGGAGGGAGGGTAGAATTAGAGGGAATTGAGGGAAAAAACTACAAGTGGGTTACAAAGTGAATAAACTGTAATTAATATAAAAATAAAAATTTAATTTGTCTTTAGAGAGACAAAGAAAGTTATTTTTACTACGAAATAAGAATTGAATTCTTTAGAAGCAGTGTTGGAGCAATAACCAAAAAAAAAAAAAAAAAAAATCTTTTGGAAGTAAAATAGACAAAAGTCAATTGGTAACAGTAAGTTTGTCAACCAGAAGTAGGAAAGAAAAATGAACAATGACAAATAGGAACAACAACAAAAAAAAACCCTCCAAGTTAAAAAATGAAAAGAACATATCAAAATGCTATGGGAAAAAAAGCTATGAGAAAACTTTCCATACCAAATGCAGGAAGAAAAAAAAAAGTCCTGCAATGGCAGAGAACATCATGCTGACATTTCTAAATACCAAGGATAATGATACTAAAACTTTGATGAAAAATGGGAAGAGAGACTCATGAGCAAAGAAACAAGTACTAGAGTGATCCTGCATCTCTCACCAGCATCATTCTGATAAGATAGATAGATAGATAGATAGATAGATAGATAGATAGATAGATAGAAAGAATACTTCACTCCAGGAAAGAATAGTTACTATCAAAAAAATTACAGTTATCATAAGTATGTAGAGAAAAGAGAAACCTTTGTAAGGTGTTTAATGAGAAGGTACTTTGGTATAGCCCTTATGAAAAATAATGTGGAGGATTCTTGGCTTAGTTTCTTCTACAGTTGCGATAATAAGACACCCAGACAAAAGCAACTTAAGGGATAAATGGGATTCTGTTTCATATGTCAGTGTAGAACCCATTATGACAGAGAAGTCAAGGCATCCGGAGCTTGAGACAGATGGCCACATTGCATCCATAGTCAAGAAACAGAGTGCTGGGCAGTGGTGGTATTAAGCCCAGCACTCATGAGGCAGAGGCAGGAAGATCTCTGAGTTTGAGGCCAATCTGGTCTACCTGGGGAGTTCCAGGACAGGCAGGGCTACACAGAGAAACCCTGTCTCAAAAAACAAACAAAAAAAAAAAAAAAGAAAAAGAAATAAAGAGTGGTGAATTCTTTCTAGCACTCAGTTCCCTGTCTCTGTTTTACATAGTCCAAGATCTCCAGCAAGTAAATAGTCCACCCACAGTCAACATGATCATCCCACCTCAATTAAATTAATCTAGGTAATCCTCCACAAATATAGCCAGAGGACTGTCTCCCAGTTGATTCTAGATTATGTTAAGTTGACAACACCAGCCATGATAATCTTTAAAGAAAAAAATACAAACCTATCATTGATTGAGATATTTTACTATTGTGTATATGTCCAAAAGAAATGGAATTGCTATATCAAAGGGACACCTATAATTCTTATTAATTGCATCCCTGTCCATTATCATCTAGTAATAAGAAAAACTTAAGTGTTTATCAACCGATGAGTAAGGAAAATAAGTTTCACCTACAACTATTAAAAAAAAAGAAAGAAAGAAAAAGTCCCTCACCATAAAAAAGAATGAAATGTTTTGTGACAACATCGATGGAGCTTTGCAAAATAAAACCAGCCAAACACAGAAAGGTAAGCACCACAGGACAACAATCTTAAGTAGAATCTGGTCAACCTAAAAGTAGTGGTTACAAGAGGCAAGGCAGAGTAGAAGAGAAGAGAGGGTGGAGAAAAGCTGATTACTATGTAACAAGCTGTAGTTAAATATCAATTAGAAATTCTGAGGTACTAGTGTGTAATGATAATGGCCCGCATATTTCAAAAAGATAAGAAAGGATTTTTGGTGTTTTCATAATATAGAAGTGAAAATGTTAAGAGAATTCATTTTGAATTTGATTTAAATGTTGTAAGATGTATACTTGTAAGGAAATATCTCAATACATCGTAAGCATGCTCAACTTTGGTTTTATGTATAGTTAAAAATAAAATCAATTTTAAGGTAGTAAATGTATTATTTAGGATCATATAAAAAACATGGTGAACATTCAGATAGAAACCAGAAAGAACAGCCACTGATAGATGGTATATAGATTAGATGGCTATATATATGATAAATGTTTCAAAGAAATGAAAGCGTTTTGTCTGAAAACAGAAAAACGAATAAAATAATAAGCATAAATGATCATGCATTTTATTGATCTTTTTTAAATTCCCTTAAGAAGCCCAGTGAATACACAGCAATAAAAAAATAAAAATAAAAGGAAAGGAGGAAAATTATTGCTTAATCATAAAACTTATGAGTTTACTTGACTTTTTAAATTTTTTAATTGAAATAGAATTATACTACTTTCTCTGTTCCCTTCCTTTCCTCCCGTCCTTCCCCTGAATCCTTTCTTTGCCATCCTCCACTCCCAAGTTGATTAAGATTGTTAATATATAACTTGATTCTTAAAAGTCTCTGACTCTTTGCCTGCTCTCAGGACCCTTTTTCTACCACTGGGTTGCCTCTTCTAGTATTGATATGAGGGTGTGTGCCTAGTTTTACTGGAACTTGTTAAGCCTGTTTAGCTGATATCGCTGGGAGGCCTCTAGCCTTTTCTACTGGGAAATGAAGGAGGAGTGGATCTAGGAATGGGGGAAGGAGGGCAAGGGGCTGAGAGAAGTAGAGGGAGAGAAAACTGTGTTGGAGAAGAATCAAAAATGTTTTAAAAGTCTGGCATTTTTAAACTGCAGCATTGAATTAACAAAGTAAACCACACTCTGTGTTTTATGTTCCTGTTGAATTGTTATTCATGTTAATTTCATTTATCTAGGCACATCTTTGAGCAGAACACCCCACTTTCTCACACTTTTGAATAGCCGGCAGTCCTCTGTGTATGTGAGAAAGCTGCTGCAAGCTGATTAGTGAATGAGCCGTGACAAAGTTATGAAAGTGAAACAGAAAACAACTGACCCACACACTGTTTAATATGTCTACTTAGGCACACAAACATTTAATTAGCTGAAATGTGTTGACAGAGTAAGACCTTCCTGATGGCTCAACAGTTTTTCACCAGAGGAATATGCTCAAAAACTCTGGCTAAGAGAGGGAAATTGTTGGAATACTTGCTGTCAGGTTCTATTGCATACATAGGCTCTATCTCAGAAGAAGCTTAAAGAGCAGCAAGGAGCTACAGCACTCATTAGCAGGCATTCATATGATGACAGTTTCCAGCTAATAGAGATTTTGAAAGATAGTCCTGATAACTGTCACAGACTTGAGCCTCATTTTGTGCTGATGAGATGCAGATTATCTAAGCTTCCTTTATGACACACATCCTTAATTTACTCTGCCCAGATGTTTTCTTTGTCGACACTTTAGTAATTGATGCAAATGTCTCTGTGTGCACCATGTCTCAGGTTCTCATTTTTCACAGGCAACACCAACACCACCATAAAATACAAAGAGCTTAGGTTTTAGGTTGAGCCAACAGATCTAGACCATGAGGAATATAGAATGTACCTATGAGAATCACTACTTTTTCCCTTCAATTGACTCTGCTGTTTGGGGATATGTCTGAGTAGAGATGAGAATTGTATGTCCTTTAAAAGTAGATTAGTATTTTAATATTGAAGAGGGAATTGTGAGCACTCTAAAATCTATATTATAATTACTCATAGAAACCTCCTCGTATTTTGACAAGGTGTGAAATTTTCTAAACTGGGCTTCAAAAAAAACCACAAAAATTAAAATAGGACTGAATATTTTTGTTCTTGATTTTTTTTCTAGAGACCAGTCAATTATTAATATACTGGGAATATTAATCATAACTCTATACTTACAGGGTTGCAAAAATCTCATATTTGTGTCTTTAAGTTAACATACCTAACGACAGGGAAGTAATTTTAAATCATCATAATAATTTGCACACTTCCCTTTCATTCATTGTGTTTGGCCATTCAGAACACAGCAACATGTATCTAATCAATAGAGAGGAAATGAACTTCTTAATTGTTTGAAGGGTTCACTTGTCATTTGGTTGGGTTTGGTTTTGTTTTACAGGACACGGTGTTAACATTTAACCCAGCACCTTGGACATGAGAAACTTACAATCTGCCAAAGAACTACACCCCAGCATTTTTTTACTCCTTTTGTTTGTTTGGGTTTTTGTTTTGTTTATCTGTCTTTTGTAATTAGCCCCATCCATCTAATTAATACTCATGCTGCAATTCTATGAAAGTTTTTAAAGGCATGTAAAAATATAAGTATATGTAATTATTATAGTATCATTTAGAAACTGTAAAGAAGACTTGACTACTGTGACTAAAATGTCTGACACCGTAGGGGAGAACTTTATTTTTGTTTTTGATTTTAACACTTTATAGTTACAGGAATGCTAGGAACAGTTCAAGAGCCCAAAAGGACTCCAGATAACTTCAATTTTATTTTGTTTAAGATTTATTTTTCCTCCAAGGGAGGAGCAGCCTTGCTAGACCACAGAGGAGGACATTGCAGCCAGTCCTGAAGAGACCTGATAAACTAGGATCAGATGGAAGGGGGAGGAGGACCTCCCCCATCAGTGGACTTAAAGAAGGGCAGAGGGATGATGATGGAGGGAGGGTGGGATTGGGAGTGAACGAGGGAGGGGGCTGCAGCTGGGATAAAGATGTAAATAACCTGTAATTAATATAAAAAGTAAAAATTATATAAAAAGATTTATTTTTTTTATATCCGTGCATGTGTCTGTGTGAGTGTGAATTTCAGGTGTGTACAGGTGTCCATAGAAGTGAAAATAACACATCAAATACTCTGAGCTGGAGTCACAAATGGTTTAATCCATTCAATGGGGTGCAAAGAACTGAAATCAGGACCTTAAAGAGCAGTAAGCACTCTTAACCACTGAGACATCTCTCTAGCTATTTGATGATATTTTTTAAAGCTCATAAACTGTTATTTCATTTTTTACTTTATAAACTTGTCTAACTACATTAAGAGAACTTAGGTTCTTAAATAAAATATATTTGTGCTTACTAGAAGTATTTTATCTATTCTTACATATTTCTGACAGTTCAGTGATGTCATTCTAAACTTTCTTGTTTCTCAAAGTATACTTTGCCTGAATCAAAATATTTCAGTAGTTTAAAATTATAAAAATTTTAGAGGCTGCACAGAGCACATTTTATAGGACCAAGGGGCCATGGTCATCCTGCAAAAACTTTTGTCAAACAACAGTTGAAGGTTCATCACCTAGAAGTTAACTGGTGAACATATCCCTTGCCCATAGGAAGGCTGAAAATATTTCATTTCCTCAAGAAGTTTGTTTTCAGTCATCCTTCACTCATAACTGGTTCTTTCAATAAACATAAAAATACTATTTCTTAACAGAAAAGGAAGAAGTATATTAGTTCTGTTTTTTTGGGGGGGGGGTTTGCATTTGTTTACCTATGTTCCTCATATCTTTGTTATTGCTGTAACCATATCTTATTACTATAGTATGCTAGCTCCACTGCTTTCCAGCTTCAAAATAGAGAGGCAAGGATCTTGGTTTTCATATTTATAAAATAAAGATGATAGTATTACCTGTTTCATAAGTTACAATGTTTGTAAATTAAAATATATAAAATGCTTTTGATAATTATTAATTATAGTATCATTTAGAAACTATAAAGAAGACTTGACTACTGTGACTAAATTGTCTGACACCGTAGGGGAGAACTTCATTTTTGTTTTTGATTTTAACACTTTATAGTTACAGGAATGCTAGGAACAGTTCAAGAGCCCAAAAGGACTCCAGATAACTTCAATTTTATTTTGTTTAAGATTTATTTTTCCTCCAAGGGAGGAGCAGCCTTCCTAGACAGTGTTAGCTTTTGTGTTACCAGCCTTGCTAGACCAGTGTTAGCATTTGTGTTAGCAGCCTTGATAGACCAGTGTTAGCTTTTGTATTATTGTTCGTTACTGGTTTCTCTCTCTACATACATTACATACATATACATACACAAATATCTCACATATATGTTATGTGAAAAGATCAAGACAGAAAGACAGAGTCTCTCATGTACATGAGGCTAGTCTCAAACTCACTATGTAACTAAGGATGACCTTGAACTTCTGATCTTCTTCCATCTCCATTTCCTAAGTTTTGGGACTACAGACATGCACTTCTATACCTAGTATATGCAGTACTGTTAATCAAGCCAATAACTTTGCACATGTTTAATAAAGCATGCTGTCATCTAAGCTGCATGCTCAGCTCTTATTTTTAGTTTACAAATTTATCTTCTTAATAAAAATTATTCCTAAAAATTTGCTCCCTTCTTCTTGTCACCAGCACTTTTAATATATTAAAATATATGTGGGTTATATAAATGTGCATGATTGGTAATGGTGTCATAGAACTATTAAACATATAATTGGCTTCTATTACTATAGCCCAGTAATATCATTATCCCAACATACATTAACTAAAACTTACCAAGTATTTTAAAATATTTACTTACTGTAAGATCATGAATGAGTAAATAAAAATAGCACATGACCTATAATTATATATTCACTGAAGGGAGAAAAGAAAGAACTCGGTGAAGAAAGAAGAAGAAAGGAAGGGGGAAAGAAAGCAGATAAAAGGAGAAAAGACTAAAGAGAAAATAGCACCTTGCCTGAAACATGTCAAGCAATTATACTGCACATGACATTAAACTAATAACAGCAGTGGAAGATGGGGTGGAAGAGGATTTCCTCTATCCCTAACATCATACATCATATAATGCCATCTTTGCCATGACCCGTGGACCTGAAATAAGTAAGAACTGTTCTCTATATTTTTTACTTTGTACCAAATGCTCTTGAATCTACCTCACTCAAACTTCAGGGTAGTTATGGTAGGTGAGTAGGTTTTTTTTTTTCCTTGTTTTTTTTTTTTTTTGTTGTTGTTGTTGTTGTTTTGTTTTTGTTTTTGTTTTTGTTTTTTTTTTTTTTTGACAAAGCCAATATCTCAACTCTGTTAGAAAGGTTTTTAAGCAATGTGTATCCTCCCTTTCCAACACATTAGCCAGTAGGTTTAATATGGAAATATATATAATGGCATAGTAATAATTTAAATTGATTGCCTGTTGAAATAGAATATGGGTTATATTATTTAACAAAACACATTGTTAACGTTAATTCACTTGTTTCTACTGGAGTAATATGTGCATACCCAAAGTGCAAATAGATGACTCCAAATGACGTAGGGTACTCAGGACTTAGAATACCAAGTGCAGAAAGACAAATCAACCACTAAGTTAAAGGGAATCACCTTCCCTTCAAGCACAAATTGCGAACTCAAGGAGACTATATACTACCCTTAATTCTGATAATTCTCTTGGAGGCTCATGGGATCTCAGTGAAGACTCTTGGCTCAGAGTGCAATTTATCAAAGAGGTACAAGTTGCTGTCAGCCAAAAGAGAAAATGCATAAGGTGGAATTTTTCAGACTTCCCAAATGTGTAACTTCTATCACCTTTAGGACATTTCCTTACCTTCACCAGTGTGTCAAAACACATGCAGTTTTGCCAACTGTTTTATCACACCTTAATTTCAATTTCCAAAGTTTTTAGAGGAAGGAGGGATTATATAGGGATGAGTGACCTGCTGGTTTCACACAAGGTTACACTGAGCCTCTAATATCAACATTAACTTTCTCTATGTTACCCAATGTGCCAAACAAAGTCGCATTTCCTAGCAAGAAGGGGAGCGTGTGTTGTATCTGACACGGACTCGGTTGCCTGTTTCTGGACCACTTTCCCCCAGCTGGGATGCCTCAGCAGAGGAGGATGTACTAAGTCCTGATGCGACTTGATGGGCTGGGTGGGTTTGTAAGGAGAGGGCTCCCCTTTTCTGAGGAGAAGGGGGGAAGGAGGTAGAATAGAGGAGGGAGGAAGCTATGATTGAGGTCTAAAATGAATAAATTTATTAAAATGTAGATATAGATATCTGAAAGGAATCTAAATTGAATCACTAAATAACAGGAGAGACAAAGCTCCAATCTGACCTCTTTTGCCACTAGATGAAAACTCTAGTGCAAGGAATGGGTTCTGTCTAGTGTTGCTAGCCAAATGGTCCCCATGGAAACCCATAAACAATTCAGGCTATTGCAAAGCCTATTCATTGTTCTCTACAAACAGATTCTAAAGCCCTATTGCTGCAGACAACATCTACGTATCTCATTGAACATGAAGTTGAGCTGGTGCTTACACAGATTTTTCGCTGCTGATTAGTGTTCATGGAAAGTACTCTGAGAATTACCAGAGAAGAAAGGTGAACACCAAACAATGTAGATCACAAACTGCATGATCTACATTGGTGAACTGTCTGCAAGATATGCTGGTGCAATGTTAGTAAAAACGTTGTGTGGGTAACCAATCAGTGTCTTATTGGATTTAAGGCCCATTCCATGAGATGGAGCCCATGTCTAACACTGCTTGGGTGGCCGAGAACTTGAGACAAGATAGCCATGGATATAGGGGGAAAGCATGTACAATTGTTCTGCTAACAGAACATAGCAAAATAAGAATAATAACAATAATTCTAACAACATTCTACTATACCCACTTACCCATCATCAGAGAACTTACACCTGTGGTAGGTGAGAATTAATACAGAGACGCAAAATCATTTTTCACAAACACTCAGTCCTAAACGAGTTGTCATCATCAGCTCTCCACCCTCCTGGATCAGGAAGGTATGCATAAGAGGAAGCAGAACAAGGTCCAGTGGGACCTTGAAAGGTCCAGTGGGATGAATGACGCGAAGGAAACAATGCCTTCTATACACCACAGGACTGGCACACATATAAACTCACAGAAACTGTGAAAGCACACACAGGACCAGCAAGGCTCCAAATCAAATGGGATTCCAGCACCTAGAGGGGGAGTGGACACAACCCCCCACCTCTAACCAGGACGCCATCTCCAATTGTGGAAGCCACATCCAAAAGAAAATTTAGTTTTCATCCAGGGGGTCTCACTTGGTATACAAACCACACTTAAAGGAGGCTCTATGCCCAGCAGGATATGGATAACACAAAAAGAACTCAGCAGTATTTTTGGATATGTTTTGGCTCATAATGCTTTGCTTGGACATATTTACCTTACTTATCTTTTGTTTATCTTTTATGGTTTATGATTTTATGCAATTCGTGTGTGAAAGTGGATATATTTCTTTAACATGTATATGTTCCTCATGTTTTTTATTTTTTTATTTTCTCTCTTTTATTCTGATTTGTTTGTTTTATGTTAATTGGCCTATTTCTTTTCTAAATATGTAGAGAAAGAAGGTATGAAGTGGGTGGGGAAGATCTGGGGGGAGATGCGAGAGGAAAGAGTGTGATCAGAATATACAGTCTGACAAAATTATTTTCAATAAAAATAAAAATTAACTCAATGGGAAAGACAATCTGAAGATAGACAAGAACTAAACTGTGTAGTCGACAATGGACTCCACAGAGAACCTATTTCACATTTTTGTTCAACTATCCATTGTCCGGTGAAACAGTTGTTATTGTTATTAAGGCATCCATTAAGAAATACCCACTTTCGAGAAATGAATTGCAGCAACTGTGTAAAAAAAATAAACCCATTAGCTATTTCTTTGCAAGTGGGAAGCAAAAGCTTTGATCTTTTGAGGTTAAAACAGGTCATTAGCTTTGTTTAGTTTTTTTTTTTTTATTATTATCTTTATGTACCACTTCATTCTGTCATGGGGCATATGCCAATTAAAACGTATATACTTCTTTATGAACACATTAAATGCAGATGACAAGCACTAACGTAATACCTAAGCAAATAAGCTGTTCTGCTGTGGTGAGCGCTGGAGGCGAACAGTGCGTGAGAATCTGCCACCTCCAGCAGTTCTGTTGATAGCTTCCATCCCTGGCAAAACAGCCAAGGAAGATTCTAACAGATATTGTGTCTGCACATATGCTCTTCATTGCCCTTCCTTCACGCCTGTGCTGCCCTGGATGACTTGGCACATCTGTTGTAATTTGGTAAATAATATTAAATCTGTTTTCTACAGTGTGTGATACTGTAAGTCACACACAATTAACACATCACTGGACAGCCTCGATTGCAGGAGAGAAAAAAAATTCAGTGTTGTAGTTGTACCAAACTAGAATATTTGGAAACCTGTTTCCTGAACTAATACTTCACTTCCTACCTGACTAGGTGGTCCTGGGAGAATTTCTTAACTTTTCTATTTCAGTCATTCACCTAAGAGTAGGGCATAGCTGACTCTGTTGAGGCCGCTGTATTGAGTGGTTAGACACATTGATTAACGGATTGCTGAGCATTAGAAAAAGAGTCTCTCACGAATCCATTCATACATTTTCTGTAAGTTTTGACCACCCTCCATCTAGTTTTTCCATCGTTCTTAAATGACATGGTTTCCAATGGGACCACACAATAATCATTGCTTTCAGAGAATAGATTTGACATTTCTATTACCAGCTAGAAAGCCTCCAGTTGTCTTCTAAAACACAAGTCAAAATGTTTTGATCACACATCAAAAACTACAAAGGCTATTGTAGTTAAGACATTCCCAACTTTATAGGCTAGGCAGGGAAGCCTCAGAGCCTTAACTACAGTTGCAGACCACAAATTATTTCACAAAACTTTTTCTCTTTCCATTTTCTTGCCAACAGGTAGCTTTTGTTTGTTCCGGATGACTGAAACATGCCATGACAAACAGCTATATTACCACTGAGTGGCAAAACAGCCATCTTCTACAATTATTCTGTGCCCATGAAAATGTTTTCTGCTGTTAACTCAGTGCAAATTAACTCAGTAGTGCTGAAATTAATCACCCATACTCTTTATCTCTATTTAGAAAAATAGGAACTCCTTAGCTTTCTGTCGTCAGTACTAGGAGAAGCCCCACACAACTTTTGCATCATTTATAGTGCTCTGTAATTGCTTTAATAGGCTTAATTAGTATACAGGATTTTGTTTTCCAAGAGCTTGCATATTTTTAATGGGTTTGCTCTCTTGTTAAATGGTCTAAATGACTTTTCATGAAGACCATATCCCAGTAGAGGCAAGCTGCATAGCAATATAAAGGCTACTACTGCTTCTCCCTATGACTCAAGTCTAAATATTTACTGATGAGGCCTGCCAATTGCAAGCAAATTAGCTGTATTAACTCTATGGTTTCAAATGACTTTATAATATCAATACTCAGGATTTTGATGTGACTGTTTAAGAGTAAATGTGCTTCAATAAAAATAAAGATAAAATGTTTTGTGCTGGTTTTAAAGACATTTTGTTAAGCAATGGTAGTTAAAATATTAAGGGAATATTTTAAAAGAATACTTCTACATAAAAAGTACCACAAAATGTTACACGGTGTTATTCATACTAACATATGTTCAGTATTCCAATCACTCATGGAATATATGAGATCAAAGATTATTATGAAACAATACTCTTCTTATGGCTTTTAATGAATGTTTTTGCATACTTTTACAAATTAATTAGGGCATAAAGATTGTTGATAATTTGGAAAATTTATTTAAGAGATGTTATTTTATTACATGGCTTGTTATAAAAAGGGTATTTAGATCAAAATAGATCATGATGATGGTAGATAGATATAGGTAGGTAAATAGATAGATAGATAGATAGATAGATAGATAGATAGATAGATAGTAAACAGATGTTACATGATAGGCAGATGATAGGTAATGGACGACAGATATATAAATAAGTAGATAGATGATAGATTATAGATACATGATAGTTGATATAGATAGATGATTGATTATAATAATCAATAATAATGTATAATAATACATTTATTAATGTATTGGTTTTATGATTTTATAAAGTAGATTTTTACTTCAAAAAAACATATATTATGTTAGATCCTGGTCCCCCACTTACTATGTAGCATTACTGTCTTTGCCAACTTCTCATAGCTTAGTATGTTCTTCTATAAAACTAGCATAATAATTTTCTACTGTATATATATATATATATATATATATATGCTATCAAATTTCCAGTCATATTACCAGGCGTTTGATAAGGTGCATAAAATTAACTGCTACTTACTGTCAATACTGTTTTGTTTTATTAAATCCTCATTGTTACTGTTTATAATAGCAAAACAGTCATTGGCAGCAACACGCCCTATGCCAGCCCATGCCCAAATGAAATGATAAGATCTGACCCTGACAGGATGCACTGGCTGCTTTAGCAAAGGATGTGCCAACCTTGCATTATTAACATACCTTATAGCAGACGGTAATTTGAGATAGTGTTACTCCTGGGAGTTACACCGTGTAGCTAGCTGTCTGCTTGATGGGGAAAGCCACACCAGCACTGAACAAACAATGACCAACATCTGCAGAACTGCAGTCTTTGGGAAGGAAAATAATGAAGAAGGCTGTTTCCATAACTTGGTGTATCTCTTCTATTACATAAAGAAATTCCAGTGGCAGACATCATTCTCGTCAGCAAATAGTAGTTGTATTCTCCTATGTCCTTCCTAACCAAGAAATTCTAAAAATTGAACACTTCAGTGTTTGAGAATTTTTATAATGAATATAATATGTTGCCATCAAACACATTCCCCATTCCCTCCCAGACTTCTCCCTTATGCCTCACCACCACCACTTTCCCCTCCCAAATTTATATAGTTTTTTTTTTTAATCCCTTGAGTCCAGCTAGTGCTGCCTGTAAGATGTAGGAGCATCTCCTAGAATACAAGTAATCTCTCAGTGGCTACAATCCTAAAGAAAACTGACTCTCCTTTCCCCGGAAGCCACCAATTGCCAGCACCTCCTCAAGTAAGTATAGAGCTTTATGGAACCCTCCCTTACCCATGCTCAGATTTTGGCTGGCTTGAACTTGTCCAAGGCTGTACTCACTCACAGCTGCTTTGAGTTCATGGGTACTTGTGTCGTCATATCTAAAGAATGTTGTTTCTCTGCAGGTATCTACTACCTCTGGCTCTTATAATCTTCCTGCCCTGCTTCTGTGATGATTTGAACCTTTCCTGGAAGGGCTACAATATTGCCATCCCATTTAGAGGTGAGAACTTTATAATCTGTTATTCATTGCATGTTTTCCAGTTTGGGGTCTCTGTATTAAGCACGGAATATTTTTTAAGTTCTTTTTAAAATTTTTATTAATTATACTTTATTCACTTTGTATTCCCTCATACACCCCTCCCTCCTCCCCTCCGAATCCCACCTTCACTCCCCCTTTTCCACTTATGCCCCTCCCCAAGTCCACTGATAGGGGAGGTCTTCCTCTCCTTCCTTCTGATCCTAGTCTATCAGATATCATCAGAAATGGCTACATTGTCTTCCTCTGTGGCCTGGTAAGGCTGCTCCCCTCTCAGGGGGAGGTGATCAAAGAGCAAGCCAATCAGATTGTGTCAGAGGCAGTCCCTCTTCCCATTACTATGGAACCCACTTGGACATTGAACTGCCATGGGCTACATCTGTGCAGGGGTTCTAGGTTATCTCCATGCATGGTACTTGGTTAGAGTATTAGTCTCAAGAAAGACCACTGAAGCACGGAATATTTTAATAAGAAGCTTCTCTAAATAGTATTGAGAGATGCACTGAACTATGGGCATAAAAATAAGAATTTAGGGAGCAGTTTATGATTTAACTAAATAACACTAGGGCCTGCAGCAACCATTTATGGGGTTTGGGCCCAGTTAGTAACACCAGGCATGAGTTCCCATCAGAGAGTGGTTGGTTATTCCCATAACATTAATGCTACAATTGCATCACTGGGTACATATTTTCAAGACAGTTTTTATTGAAGAGTTCAGGGTCCACAAATGGACAATATTTTTAATGACTTTTCTCCCCCAGTAGTATTCATAGAGCCTTACAACACCATAAAAGCTAGCTAGTAGGAAGGAAGGTTCCAAGTTAATGCCATTTGGATGTCTCCATTCTCCAGAAATTGCGGTTGTGGTATCTTCAGCAATAAGGTATGACCATAAATTTGTGTTCCAAGAGCAGTGGCAATAGTCCTTTTCTGGCTCTTTTGGCTCTCAGTTTTTCAGTGGAGCCTCCCTCTATAAATGATTTGACATTTGTCTCCCTAACAGCTTTCACCATCATTTCTAGTTTTTCATTATTTGTTCTTGATTTTGGTGTTTTTATTTTATTTTACTATTTCATTTCATATCTGTGGGTATTTTTCCTGCATGTGTGTCTGTACACTTGTGCATGCTTGGTGCAGTGTGGACGGCAGAAGAGACTGGCTACTCCTTCAGGGCTGGAGTTAGAAATGTTTGGAGCTGCCATGTGATTGATAGAATTGAAGCAGAGCCCTGTTGAAAAGCAACCAGTGCTCTTAACTGCTGAGCCATGTTATTGTGTTTTTATTATTTTATCTATAATATGTTATAGTGTATTGTTTCTCTGGTCCTGTCTAATTGTTGTTCTTTGGACCTCTATTACCATGATAAGCATCTCTGTCTAGGTTTAAGGTTTTTTGTTTTGTTTTGTTTTGTTTTTTTATCTGTGATTTCTTTTAGGCCCTTTGGTATTTTTTTCCTCTACATCTATAATTTAAAGTTTAGATCTTTCCATGTTTCTTAAAACTCTCCCATGTTCTGGCCACATATCTATTTTTAAACCTCTCCTTTACTGAACGATCTAGATGCTAGGCCTTTTATCCCTGAGTCTCTGTTTTCAAATAATTCTGTTCACAAGGCTTTCCACTAAAGTTTTCGACCATCTGTGTTGTTTGTTTGTTTGTTTGTTTGTTTCCAGAGTCATTTCAGTTTGACTTTTCTTCAGCAATTCCAGTTCTTGGATTGTCTTCTTTATTTCATCAGCCTTTTGTTTTTAGTCTTATTTTGAGTCGTTGGGGCATAATTATAATGATTCTTATGAATTCTTTCCCTGAAAGATCTTCTAGATAGTTATAATTTTGCTTCATTTGTATGTGGAATTAGTAATGGGGGTTAATCATATTGGTAAATATCCCATAGGTGTAGCCTAATCACATTCCAAAGCCCTTGTTCATAATATTATCACTTTGTAAAACTGATTTCTAGTTTGGGAGACACAAACATTCAGATTATATCACATATTCATAAAAAAAAATCCTGGGATGATATATTCAAAATTAATCAGAGTAGCTACCAATGAAGTTGAGTAATAGTAACCATGCAAGGAAGAAGAAATGTACAAATGAGATGTTTCACTGTGCTTTTTTGTATTATTTCTAAATTCCAAAATGATAAACACCTATCCTAAAAATGAAAGGACTAAACAAAATTACATAAAACCGGAAAAAGTAGAGAAGAGCCTTGACCTTGGCACAGGAGACAACTTCCTGAACAGAATAGCAACAGCACAGGCTCTAAGATCAACAATCAATAAACAGGACCTCATGAAACTGAAAAGCTTCAGAAAAGCAAAGGACACTGTCATCAGAACAAAAAGACAGCCTATAAACTGAGAAAAGATTTTAACCAACCCTACACCTGACAGAGGACTAATATCCAGAATATGTTTAAAAAGTCAAGAAGTTAAACACTAACAAACCAAGTAATCCAATTAAAAAAATGCAGTACAGAGCTAAACAGAGAATTCTCAACAGAGGAATATCAAATGACAGAGAAACACTAAAATAAATGTTCAACATTCTTAGTCATCTGAGAAATGCAAATCAGACGACCCTGAGATTCCATCTCATACCCATCAGAATGGCTAAGATCAAAAACTCAAGGATGACACATGCTGGAGAAGTGTGGAGAAAGGGGAATCCTCCTCAGTTGCTGGTGGGAATATAACCTTATACAACCAGTTCAGAAATCAATATGGCACTTTCTCAGAAAATTAGGAAGAGTGCTGCCTCAAGATCCAGCTATACCATTTCTGGACATATATCCAAAAGATGCTCACCCATACAACAAGGACATTTGCTCAACTATTATCATAGCAGCTTTATTCATAATAATCAGAATCTGGAAACAACCTATATGTCTCTAAACAGAAGAATGGATATAGAAATTGTGGTATATTTACACAATGGAATTCTACTCAGCAATTAAAAACAAGGAAATCATGAAATTTGCAGGCAAATCATTCTGAGTAAGTTAACCCAGAAGCAGAAAGACACATATGGTATATACTCACTTATAAGTCATTATTAGCCATATAATATAGGATAAACATACTAAAATCTATAGTCCTAAAGAAGCTAAACAACAAAGAGGACCTTAGGAAAAAGGCTGAATGCTCACTCAAAAGGGCAAACAGGAAAGACATCAGAAGTAGGAGAAGACAAGGAACAGGACAGGAGCTTTCTAAAAGAGGCCTCTGAAAGATTATACCCATCAGATTATCAAAGCTGATGCTGAGACTCATAACCAAACTTTGGGCAGAGTGCAGGAAACCATATGTAAGAAGAAGGAGATAAAAAGACCTGGAGGGGACAGGAGTTCCACAAGAAGAACAACAAAGCAAAAAAAAAAAAAAAAAAAAAAAAAAATGGGCCCAGGAGGAGCCTGCAGAGACTAATATTCCAATCATGGACCATGTATAGAGAGGATCTAGACTCCCTGCTCAGAGCAAGTCCATAGGCTGCTCAGTTTCCAAATGGGTTCCTTAGAAAGGAGAACAGGAGCTGTCTCTGAAATGAACTCAGTGATAGGCTCTTTAATCACCTCCCCCTGGAAGGGTGCAGCCTTGCCAGGCCACAGAGGAAGATGATGCAGCCAGTTCAGATGAAACCTGATAGGCTATGGTCAGATATAAGGGGAGGAGGACCTCCCCTATTAGTGGACTAGAGAAGGGGCATAGGAAGAGAAGAGGGAGGATGGAAGGAACTGGGAGGAGAAGAGGGAGGGAACTATAGATGGGATACAAACTAAATCAATTGTAATAAATAAATAAATAAATAAATAAGTTTTAAAAAAGAAGACAGAAAAAAGAAAAATCACATCAGTACTATATTCCAACAACACAATTAATTTTATTTAAGCTCCTTCATTCAATAGCTTACAATAAGAAATATGAAATATGAAACCAGATGGAAATAAAATTATTTTTACCCATTTTTATTTCAGGAAGATTTGCTAAATAAGGGAAGGAAATTGGTCAAAAATTGTTATTCTTATTTACAGGATACTGATGGCCTGCAAACCTGTCAGGATCCCAAATAAGACAAAGCAACTAGCACTATTAGCATCAGAAGCAAAGGCTGACAGTCAGTCATGCCACTTGCAGGATGGGTAAACAGGTGTACAGCCACTTTAAACATAATTTCCACATAACAGGAGCGAATAGAGACATGGAAGGGAAATCTTCCTGCTGAGACCAAAAGCAAATGGACCACAAAACAGAAACTCGGCACCATTGTTGAGATAACAATCAAGATAGTGGGCGACAGAAACAGAAAGAAAATAAAAACAGCCAGTTAACCCTCCTTACATTTAGTGTCTGAAGATTTCTTTCGAGAAACAGTTCAAGGCCAACAGCTCCAGTTTTCCCACCTTTAAAATGTGATGAATACAGACAGCATCTAGAGGCAATCACAATGGGCCAGCATTTGACATTCTATCTTAAGCTTTCCTACAATGCAGCCTCTAATAAAACTAGGCTGTTCTTAACCCCTGGTAATAGAACTGTATGTCTTTGTATCTATGTACCAACACCTGTATGTGGTATGTACTCAAGCTGACTTCAAGGGCTTCATGCTGTGAGGCCTAAGGTCTTTATGGGTTATCTAAAATGAAAAACCATGTCATTGGGGCCTGCGGTGTTGCCACAGGGACCAAATGTGTCCATGAAGGGATCCAATGTGAGTTTCTTACTTAAAAAGCAGGAAACCATTGTGAAAGTATTGAAGGCAGAATCCCAGTGTCGGAAAGCAAAATAAAATGTGAAACATTTTTTCTTAAGTTGAGATAAATTGATATCACAGAAACAGATTCTTCCATTGTTGGTCCTGAAAAGACACTGGACCAAATTTGAGATTGAGACAAGGCAAATTAATAAGCTAAAAAAGAACAAATGGACTCAGAGAGAGTTCACTTAAACAAGGGTGATAAGAAAAATAGTGGCTAGAATGAGGATCAACAAGAAAAAATATTATTTGACTATCAACTCATCTAGGCAATTGGAAACAATACAAACTCTTCCTTCATGGAGCTTGAGAAATAAAAATTATACATTAAAATAAAGGTTGTAGTTTTATTGCCTTGGAGATTTTTTGAATGTGTTCAAAATATGCCAAACTTTATCAGTATTAAGACTAGTGGGTGAGCTTGCATGTTCAGCCTAAATTTACAAAAGATTGCAGTGTGCAGCAAGGCCCGTATGCTCAAAAAGGGAAGAACCATGTGAGAAAACTAATACATGCTCCTTGGCTTAAGTTAGGAGCAATATGAAGTACAATGTGGGGGGTATTTCCATTGTGGGGGACTGTAACACAGACTGACTGGCTCACACAGTTAAAATATATTTCTCATAATTCAAAGACCAGATTGTAAGCACCATCTCTGCCTCTCCCAGTTTTCTGGGCCCTCCAGTGAAAGGATGATTCATAGTTTCTCTCTCTCACTCTCTTTCTCTCGCTCTCTCTCTCCTTTCCTTCCTCCTCCCTCTTCTCTTCCTCCCTCCCTCTCTTTTCTCCCTCTACCTTCTCTCTCCCTCCTTTCTTCTCTTTGTCCTGCTCTGCTCCTATCTTTCTCTGTTTCTCCCTCCACCTACCCATTCATCCACCACACCCTCCCTCTCTCTTTCACTCTCATTTTTATTACCTAGATCCTAATTCTATGAGAATGTCACTTTCTTGGCACAACCTTTCTCTAATGAGCTCCCTATCACACTGGGCTTTAGGACTGCAACCTATAAATCTGAAGGAAACACAAATATTCACTCCATAACAAGCAACTTTGTTAAACTGCTCACTGGGTCACAGATTTACATATTAATGAAAGCCTTGTTGAGATGTGGTTTTTTGTTTTTGTTTTTGTTTTTCAGTTATTTAACACTGCTCTTATATTTTAAATTCGGTATAGTTAATAACATTTTAGCCACTCATACTTAAACCTCAGTTTTGAAAATATTAATTCTCCTCCATATATCTCTCTTACGTTTTACCCTGTCTTATTCCTATTCATCACCTAGAAAGAAAAAAAAAATACATATGTTCCATTCCTAACTAGCTGTATACATAAAGCTAGGAAGGCAATTCCACACACTACGTAAGATAACCGGACATGGTAATTCACAACTAGTTTTCATGCAAAGTGATATTTTAGAAAATAGGGATTTAGAACTGGCCAATAATAAAATTAGATAGTTAATTTAGCCACGCGATGTAGACTCAGATACTTCTTCATGTCTTATATTAAAGTTAGTTACATGTGAGCCTTCCATGACAGAGTGGAAGCATGTCACTTGATTTTGCCAAACAGCTGTCAAATACTTACATTTTTAAAATGTGCTGCCAAAAGTCTGCTTCAGCCAGTGAAAGTCATGATATTTACATCTTTATTATTCTCGATTCTGTTGCCTTCCTTTGAAAGCAGGTGGTTTGCATTTCAAAATTAACAATAGATCAAAAATAGATCAAAATGCAAGTTTTTCAGCATCCCCCCCCCAAAAAAAAAGGAATTTATATCATAATACGGGCCAAAAATACAGGCCAATCAGACAGAGCTGGCCAGCTCTGCTCTGCAGACCATGCTGCAGAGATCATGCTCCATGGACAGCTTTTCTTTTGTTGCCACTTGCTGAGGAAACCACCAAGGTGACTTTGGAGTTAGCACTGACTGTGACAAATACAGAGAAACAGGGAACACGATTTTATAATAACATTAGTTCCCACAGACCTCAAACCCTAGGTGATCCAACCTAGAGATTCCAAAGCTGGAATCCAAGCACTTCTAGCTCTTGGGACACTGAACATAGCTCAAAATGGAGTTCTCAAACCTGAAAGGTGCTATGATGATAACAATGCCTGCAGCCTAGAATCATTATAAATTAAGCCCTTTGCACAGCGCCCTACAACAGTGCCGAGGGGCGGGGGGTGCAGGTAAAGTAGCTGACTTTCTACAAGACTTCTTTTCTGTCCTTGACACCATTCCATGTAGGGGTTGCTTTATTTTGTTTGATTCATCTTTTCGTTTCAAGGCACGAAGTCACAAGGACAAAGAGAACGGAAGAGTAGAGGAAAACCACCACTGTTTGCAAACCGGAAGGCATGTAACAGTTGGCTGATGTCAACTGGCAGCAACCACATAAAGGTAAAAGGCAAATCTGGTATTGGGGCAGGCAGTAAGTAGCCCAACTTGCAGCCTATAACTGCTCTCCTCCCAGGCTGTGAATGAAAATAAAGCCAGGGTGTCACAGAATGGGTGGCCCTACCATTCTGTCAGCAGATGAGCTGGGTGATTTTACTAAACATTTAGTTTCCACCTTCTTAAGCCCATGCACTCAACAGAGGTTAAAAACTCAGCTTGTATCCCTCAGACAGAATGGTTTTCAGTCTAATATCTACCTTGAAAAGTGAAGAATAAAACAAAAAGACTGAAGCTTCTCAGTAGAAATTTAGAAACTATACAAAGAGAAGCGGTCTTCAAAATCACATTATTTGCTTTGAAAATACGGTAACGGATGCTGGTGGGTGTGGTGGCCTGCCTGCAGTTCCTGCCTGCAGAGATGAGGGATCCTCGGAGCACCTGTGTGAACACACATATTGAAACTGCCTCGGTGAATCAGGTTGGAGATCCATGGAAGATGATTGACTAACAGTTGCATTGGGTCTGTGTGTGTGTTTGTGTGTGTGTGTGTGTGTGTGTGTGTGTATGCAGTTGTGGATACACAGCCACACATACAATATCCAAAAACACATGCCTCTCTCCCTTACACACACACACACAATGAGAAAAGAAAGCACAATAAAAAATAATGTATAAAAAGTAACTTTTATTTGCTTGATGTAATTGTCATCTCAGAAGTTTAATGCCTGTCTGCTAACCTAGACCTAGTCCTGGAAGCTTCTAGCCTCCATATAATCTAATCTAGGCCTAGAATATTTTCAGCCTGCAATACTTTCTACTGAATAAGCTCACCCTTTCCAGCTCTTTCTGAGCTCTGGCTGGCTGGTTCACCTCAGCTGTTGTGGCTCAAACTCTTCTCCAAGATGACTGATTCTATCTGGCTTCTCTCAGTTTCTCACTGAATAGCTCTGCTTGGCCTCAAACTAACTCCAGCAGTCTGTTCTAATCTTCTGGATCCTTCTCATTTTCTAGCTCATTCTGTCTTTACCTGTGTCTAGTTTGTTCTCTCTTCAACCACTCTTTGTAAAACTTGCTTAGTAAAAACTGCCTCTGAATTCCATGAATTGAATTGCCAGGAATGCAATTCTACTGCACTGCCTCTCAACCCCCGGACTCAACCAAACTGCCTGAACAGAACTCAGAGATGTTCATGCCTCTGTCTCCTGATGCTGGAATTAAAGGTGTGTGCCACTGCTCCTGGGCCTACCTTTTTTTTCTTTTTTTTCTTTTTTTTACCTGAAACTTCCTCTGTCTTTGAATGTGATCTCTTGCCAGAGCTGACATCTTCTGAATTAAAATTCCTCTACAATAATGCATTTGTGGAAATAAGTAACAGTATATCTGTTTGTGTGTTTGTGTTTACATTTTCCTGTGGCTTTTTGCACATGTATGTGCTGGTGATCTCCCACTTTGGCAATGGCAACGTGTATATGTCCTCTGCCTGTAACACACTATTTTCATTTTTGTTAAATTTACCTTTCTGACTCTATTCTTATTTGGATGCCTCTTGGTGTGCTATTTTTGAGTATCTGTCTGTCTCCCATGTTCGTATGTAAAGTTGCTCCAGAACGGGAGCTGTGCATCATCAAACTACAGCTTAGTGGCTGGATTATTAATACTCACTCGAGAAATTTTTGTTGAATGACTGAAAACTGAATGCATATGTGAAATGCTGACATACTAATTTGATATATTCCCAGAACAGTTAACCCCAAAGTCCATTATCACCATTCTGAAGCCCCTGCTAACACTGCTTCACCAAGAGAGGGGGAAAAAAAACCAGAAAACTGTACAGGAAGGACAGAAATGAAAAGATAGGCTTGTCCTTTAATGATTAATGCCATTAACAGTAAAATTTAGTTAGAAGAAAAACAAGTTTAAAAAAAACTATGAAATTGCTTCCAATTGTGAAATCAAGTAACATATGACTATTTAATATTTTTAAACTATTTATATCTGAACTCATTTTATTTTTGTTTCTGTGGTTTGTGATTTTTTTTTTATTATGAAGCACGTGGTGTTACTTAGAAAATTAGGTAATATTTGTTTGAAATAGCATGAATTGAAATAAATGTTGAAACAAACTTAATTTTTTGAAGCAGATGCCCCCACCTATACATGAAGTACATTTTGAATTGCCAATGGTATAGAGTTTGTCCACATTATTCATTATAATCACTGCCTAGTGTGGCTCTAACTCTTCCAACATCTACAGAATCAAAGTCAGTAGGAAAGAGTCCTAGACATGCTTGTCTCTCAAGCTACTTGAGTGTCCAGGCAAGCCTGACTGTCACCATTTATAGAACACACGAAGTCAGTAATGAGTTTTCATCTTAGTTCACAAGGTAGAACTCTGCCCAGTAGTTCCATTTAGTAACTTTGCTAACATGTGATAGTTAGGAAAGAAATCAATCATAAATCCTGGGAGAAGAGGAGTGAAGAAAACTACATAAAAATTAAAACTTCTCAAGTGACTCCTGAACATGCTTTTATCCAGATCGGTGGTATGTGTTAAGCTGAAGACAATAAGTAAAATAGGATTTATCAGGGTTACTTCAAGTTTATCTTGCTTTTCTATATTTTTTAACTGCTAAGGAGTAATTTCTTAAGGGATTACCTCCATTAAAAACTACCCTCTTATCCCTCTCACCAGAAAGTCTTTCCAAAGCCTATAAAAGCTAATTTTACTTCTTAAAGCTAGTTAATCAAATAGATATTCAAGTTCATCTGCCTTTGCTAAGAGTTGACACTGAAATAAGGGCTTATAGGATATGCTTTGAGCTATTAAGCATGCCTTCTAGCCATTTATCTTCTTTTTTTCTTGACTTAAAGACTAAAATTCTGTTAGCTTGCCATGTTACTTTTGTTCACCTTGTAGCACTTAAATAGTATCACTTTTATGTTAATTTAATGGACCATTACTATTACCAGATTTGAAGACTATCAATTTGCACTCTTTCAGAGTTATTAATCTCAGGGTGTTAGCTGTATCTTTTTAATGTAGTTGAGCAGTAAATAATGCACCACTAAAGCTTTAACCTAATCCCAAAACCTATGACAAAGATATAAAGCCAGTGGTGTATTCCCTTAAAAAAAAAAAAATACATCAATCTTATCTAGTAAAAGAAGATAAAAGGATAATTCTGTCAGTAAAAACACCTGTACTGGAGACTATAAACCACAGCTAAGCATATAAGGAGAAAGGTGTCAAATCTGTTTCCCATTCTTGGAGAAAGCCTTCAACTATGTGAACATGGAAGAGAAGAACAGTGCAGGGAGCACAGTCATCTAATATCTCCTCATGCTGCCTTTACTGACGAAACTGAAACCTCAAATAACAACAGTTGTGCTGTCGTTTCATAGCACTTTACAATATGTTTATATGCATGAACCTGAAAATTAATTTAATTTTTAATTATAAGCATTACTCTATCCCAGTAATGCCCAAAGGCCGATCAATTGAAAATATAACAGTGTTCATCAGAAAACTAACAGAGTATTGGTTCAAAGCAGTTACAAAAATTCAGTATAAAATTCAGACTGTGTAGGAATGGTATGTTTATAGTACAGGAATTATCCTCAATTTTATGAGAAATGTACTCACTACTCTTTACTTGTTGGTGCTCAACTTCATTTCTCCATTTATGAACAGCTCAGGACTCCCTACCTTGGGAATGCATTGCCCACACTGGATTGGGTCTTTGCACATCAATTAACTTAATTGAAACAACCTTTCACTTATATGCCCACAGGCCAAATCAATGTAGGTAGTCACTCATTGACATTCTCTTCCACAGGCAGGAATGTTGCTGTTCAGAAGAAACAATGGTGATTCCATTGAGCCAGAAGTGAAGAACTGCTATCTCACCAAATCGCTTCTGAGTCGATGGGAAAGCATGGCAATGTTGGATGGAAAAAGTGGACTACTACTCCACGAAAAATTGAAGATATATAAAGACATCTCAATATTAAAATTCTTTGTGATTACAGTCAGTCAGTGAAATCACAATTCAATTTAGGCAGGATCATGAATGGCTCAGATCTTGCAGGAACAAAAATTGGGGGTGTTGGTGTTAAAGTGCCGAAATAACTGAGGTGCTTGCTGAAGGCAAGTGGAGTACAGAATGGGTGCTCAGAAAAGCTTTGTGATGGGATTTAGGTGTTAGTTTAGCTGGATTCAGGCACACCTAGAAATCTAGAAATGCATTATTTATGGTTGTGTCAATGAGACTGTTCCCCAGGAGGACTGGCTTGTGAGTTAGTAGACCTACTGGGTGAGATAGATTCACCCAGAGTGTGAGCACATGTCATCCAATCATTTGATGACCTAGACAGAATAAAAGAGATAAATGATTTGTTTTCTCTCTCCTGGAACTGGGACCCATTATTCCTTCTGCCTTTGAATAACAGGTCCTAAATCTCTGACCTCAGGACTTACATTAACAATACCCTTCAGTTCTCAGCCTTTGGGACTCAAACTATAAATGAAACTATCAACTTTCCTGCTCCTGAGATTTATGAACTGATGTTTCCAAGAATCTTGAGACTAACTTGTAAGAGAACTTCTCAGTTTCCATAATCATGGGAGCCAAATGCTCTGGTAAATTCCCTCATATCTATCCACCAGTACAGATTCCCATTTTTATTCTAGTAAAATCCATAAGTTAAGAGCATCATAATTCAAACTAGCACTAAATACGCTTAATGGACTGACCTGCACAGCTTAGGAACATTGTATAATGGAGGGTTGATGTTGACTTTCATGCTTGTGTAGCCCACTGAGGGCTACAAATGGCTGCCATAACCCAGCATCTTATGGGGGAATCGTACCGTACCTTCTAGCCCAGAAAAATACCAAAATCCAAATACAGTTCCGCTGAAAAGTCATTGCATTATTATCATTATGAAAGTTCAAAATCATTAATCAAACAATTACAAGTTGGAGCTGTGTGTATACCTTACTAGTTCTATGTTTTAAAACAAATACTTATTAGTACAAGATTATTCCTGCAGTGGGTTGAATGAGAAATTCACCCATAGGTTTATGTATTTGAACACTTGCCTCCTAGATGTGCTGTCTGAGCTTACAGAACCTCCAGCTGATGCAGCCTAGCAGGAGGACGGATATCACTGGGGTCAGGATTTAAGAGTTATATTCTCAGATGGGCACCCTCAGGCAGGCAGAGGCAGGAGTATCTTCTTGAGTTTGAGGCCAGCCTGGTCTACAAAAAGTTCAGGGTAGCCAAGGCTACAAAGAGAAACCCTGTCTTGAGGGGGGGAAAAAAAGCATATAGTCTCAGGCCAGACCCTTCTTACTTTCTCTGCCTTCTGTATATGGATAAATATGATGAGCCAGATCCCTGCTATTGCTACCAGTGTGGACTTGCCCTATAGGACTGTAACAAACAAACAAAACAAAACAAAACAAACAAACAAAAAACCTCTTCCACAAATTGCTGCTCATGGCATTTGATAACAGCAACAGAAAAGAGAAATCTCAACTAAGAGAAATCTCAAGAAATTTCACCTCCATATAAACAGGGATTTTTATCTATTCTGTTCACTCCTGGTCTTTTGGAGGCTATGTAGTATCAGGTATTCATATTTGTGAATGAATTTTGTGAGTGAATTTTGCACATGAAAAATGTGGGGATTCCTCACGCAGAGAGAATATATACATGTAGGATGATGAAAAAGTTAAGTTGCTTGTAAATATATTATCAAATGTTAAACGTTAAAAGAACTATACAGAAATACCAAAAAATAAAAGAAATTCCTCGAACGAATAATTGCATCTATCTAAGATGATCTGTGCAGCAGGAACATGGTTAATTAAGCTGATGTTTTCACAACATAAAATAACACAAAGCACTACAAATGGAAGTTTTTACTTTACATAATCACATGGATAAATCATACAATTCTAATGGAGAGAAAAAGGAGTAAGACACAGGGGAACACACCATATGTCTTTGTGTATACAAAGTTCACTAACCAGGTCACTGGTTCTTTTATGCTATTAATGAAATGCTAAAACGAGGAAGAGTTTAGGATTGGAAGAACAAGATGACAGCATTTTCTCTGGACCTGGTTATGGCTCTCTAATAATTTAGTATGCATGTAGCTCTGCATTAATCAGCTTTGTTTCTGCTGTGGTAACAACCTCAATACCCCAATGTTCAAACAATGACCATTTTTCTGTTCCTTCTACTACATGAGAGCTTTGGCCTGTTATGTTCTCCTGGGTTAATTTGGTCTCAGCTCAGTCTGTCTTCATTCCAGCAATCATCTCTTTGGGGACCCAAGCGAGAAAAGAAGTAGCTGTTGGGAACTCACATTCCACGTTAGCAGGGTTCAGAATTTCAAAGGTAACATGGAAAACTGAGCAGTTAGCTGCACAACAACTTTCTGGTCAGAGGTGCTGCATAGCTTGTTCAAAACTTAGTTTGATTGTTATGCATTTGATCTAGTCGTTTCCACATGCCATGAGCTACACTCAACCTTCTCCAACACACTTTGGGCAGACATTTTGTGCTTGTCACCTTGAGTGAGAACAAACCCTCCATCACTTCACCTTGAACCAGTTTCTCCAGATGAACATTTATTTTGCGGGTACAATTGAGGTCCCAAATCATTTGCTTTGGAGTTCATCAAATGTGAGATTATCCTTAGTTGGGGGTGGGGGGGGTGACTAGAGCTTGAATGTTCCTGAGATCAGAAAGACACTCTAGGGTGGCCTTGAAGAAATAAGCTAGCCATTCTGGCGAAAATGTCACATGATGAGGAAGTCATCACAGAACACCAGCTATGAAAGATGTCCCCATGAAAGGAGAACCTCGGATATGCAACTTCAAGGAACTGAATTCTGCCAACAATCTCATGAGATTAGGAGAAAATTCTCTGCTCTGGAAATCAGTTAATTGCAGCCTTCCAGAGGAGTAAAACTACTCTGCCTCAACTCCTGAATTCATTGTATTGTTGTTGCTGGTGGCAGTGGAAGTGGTGGCTACTAAATTTGTAGTAACCTGCCATGCAGTGACACTTCTGGTCCTTTTCAAATTCTCTAAGTGGTGGTTCTCGAAGTTTAGTTCTACACACCAAAGTGTAGTCATAAGTGCTACACACCAAAGTGTTCTAAGTCATAAGCCAGGATATGACACCATTGATGTTGATCTAGAGACCACAGACAATGCACTGAGAATCACTGGCTCATCGCTGCTACAAGTCCCTCTTCTTTCCAGTGCTGTGATAGAATCCTGCCTTGCTTTTGGTAAGCAAGCACTCTATGCTGTATCCCACCCCAACCATTACTCCTAGGCTCTTTAAATGCCCTCAGCAACAAAGTATAATTCACTGAGAGCATAAACATCTGGTAGAAACAAATGCTTATTTTCTTTCATAGTAAAGATTTTCACAAGAGAGGGAGTGCCCTTGTTAAGTGATATTTATTAGTCTTAATACCTGATTTTCATTAAGCAGCCTCATTCTTATTATGCCTAAGGCTCTTGCTCATTTCATGCAGGCATAGGCACAGGCACAAGCACATTGCTTTTTCCCATGTTGTAAAGTACATTTTCATTATCCCACGGTGTCCATTTTGGTGGTCTGATTTATAATAGAAATAGTAAGAATACCCTATCCAATATGGATGCTTGAAATTGTTAAAATGCTATGTTCTATTCTCAAAGAAGTCAACAAATATGAACTAAATTAATAATGTAAAATAAGTGCATAATATCCCTATTGGTACTACTGAAATAAAGTTCATTTTATATATATATATATATATATATATATATATATATATATATTAGCAATGAATCACATTCACTCGTAATAACATTATTGGAGACTTATGTATTTGTTTTTCATCTGTTTTATTATTGAGTTTAATAGCTAGGCAAATATACCATGGATCTAAAAGGCACTACATACTCCAAAAGTACAACATATACTTAGGTTTTAATGTTTGACATTCCTATTCAGACACAAAAATCACCACCTTCTATTGTTATTTCTACAAAGGGTTTTCTTTTTCTTGACAGAAGAGCCTGTTTTGATGCTGTCAGCTTTGTAATAACTGCAGAGGAGGGAGAACTACATCACTTAATGAATATTCATATCAAAGAGGTATTTATAACACTTTTCATGTCAGTGCTCTTTTACCCTTCTTCAGCACATACTTCGAGAATTACAATGAATTTTTGAAAGCCTGGAAGGAATAACTCCAATATCTATAGTAGGATATAAAATGCATTTTTAAACTACAAACCCTTATGTGGGGTTTTTATTATAAGAAATAAGCATGTGTGTGGGGGGGGGGAATCACACCAGGAAATCCAAGATTAAAACAGTAGAGGAGAGAGAGCTGAGGTATAAGTGGCATACTAATTTGCAAGCAAGAAAACATATGAATATTCACAATAAAATACAAGCGCCTCCAACAGAGGTAAGGATTTCTCTCTTTTTGTTTATTAGGATGTTCCCTGATTTTAGAATAATATTTCACACAGAATAGACACCCAGGAGACCTGTTGAATAACTGGGTGACTGAACGCATTAATTGTGTGATACAGAACATCAACATTTCCACACTCAAATAACAGTGGTTCCAGAGTCAACAAACAGAAGCGCCAAATTCTCAACAAAAGCGAAAATACAAAATTTTGATATACAAGTGACTAGAATATAGCATGGGGAAAATATACGTAAAATACTCTGATGTGATATGGAAAAGCAATCTGGAGCTACAGACTAATTGAACAGCCTACAAACACATCTAAAAATCATCTAAAAATGCATCATCTAAAAATATGAAGTTTGGGAAGATTATTTGCCACACACACACTTCACAGTATTTATTAGAGTGGCCCAGAGGGTATAGTCTGATTAGTCCAGCAATGCTGTCTCCCTGTAAGGCCTAGAATCCAACAGTTGTTCTGGACACAAGGCTGGATGTTTTAACTGGTGTTTGGTCTATATTGGGAGTCCTAAAGAAGTAGATTCTAATGTCAGTGAAGGAATGCTTCAATAACAGGATAGATGAACTTGCTATCTAGACTGAGGGCAAGCAGGCAAAGAACAAACCTTCCATTTTCCATGCCTTTTATGGGGCCTGCCATCAGGAGGTGTGTCCCAGATGTTACGGTGAGTCTTCCAACCCCAAATGATCCCCAGACTTAGGGTAGGTCTTTCCAAGGATCGAATTTACAAAAATTCCTCATAGATGCACTCAGCTGCTTGGACTTTATTTAATTCCAGATCTAATCATTTGACAACCACAATTAGCCATCACATAAGCCCAAAGTGAAGGTATGAATATATTAAAGTTCAAACATCAGGAACAACAGTAAGTTTGAATGCTAAAGTTTAACTTTATCCTAAAGCAAGAAACAAATATAGTATACTCAAATAAAACAAGTTTTATGAAACAATACCTACCCCTTTTCATTTCATAGTTTTAGTATTTTCTAAGCTATTTCATCTTTATTTAATTGCTAGCCAAAATGTATTGTTTCAAGGTCCATTTGTTTGAAAAACATTGGCTTGAATCAGTACATGGATGTGAAGAAGTTGGTGCTGTCCTTATCATGCGGTACTTGGGATCCAACTCCAGCCTTCAGGCTTGGCTATGTTTTGTTATTAAGCCATCTCAAAACAGCATACAGCTTCTCACTACAAAAGAAACACAGAGAATATTCTGCCAGCTGTAACTCTCCTCCTATCTGGAGGAGTGAGGTGGTGTAAGAGTTCCTGCTGAACTTACGTGTTGAGTAAGCTGTGATCTGGTTCCCTTTTCCACTCCAAACTACTCCTTGTAATGGAATAAGTAATGGGTTCCCTGTCTATGCCAAGCCAAGATATAGCAAAAAGAAATTTCATGGACTTTTTCTTCTCTACACTTTGCACTTATGGCCTCATCATCATTCAACCAACAGGAGAAGATAAACTGAAGCTATTCTCATTTCTGAGATCTTGAAATCAGTATATACTTGAATTATCTGAGTTTTCCAAAATGACATCATCATACTTAACAAAACCCAGGCTCTTCATCTAGGCAAAAACATGATTGCTCATTGACAGCAATTCAGTCAAGACCACTCACTGAGATATTCTGATGCCTTTGTTCTCTTCTAAGGACAATAGAACTCCAAGTCTGATGAAATTTATCTTACTTAGAAAACAAATAAATTAAACATAAGCAGTTAATAACAACAGGTATGAAGGAAAAAAGATAGTATCTTTTATTGGAAAATATTACTTTAAGTAGCCAAAGAAAGCAGTTCTCAGTGAAGTCACTGCTGTGAAGTGATAAAGAGGGAACTCTTTTCCAGAATTTGGCTACACATAAGTGAATATGTGATCCAGGGAAAAATTATAAGTGTAAGAAACGCATTGTTTCTTGATCCAAGGGAGTTAGGAATGCTAATATGAGATGAAATGGGAGATCTTCTGAGGTCATGTGATTCTCCTAATTAGAGAAAGGGAAATACCTCAGATGATGTGATCATATATGGATTTTTGTAAAGCTCACATTTGCAGCTATGTGGAAAATGGATTAGTTGGGGGTATGGCTAGCTACAATGAGATTCCATCAGAGAATGATTGCCAGAAAGACACTTTCATCTTCTGTAGAATTGGATTTTGCTGGTTAAAAAAAAAAAAATGGAGAAAAGCGGATGAACAAACAAAATATACTTATTTTTACAAGATACCACAAAAATTAACAATTGGGTTCACAGTAAACACATTGTGGGTCAGGGCGATGATTCACTAGGAAAAACATGTACAGCCAAGTCTGAAGACTGGAGCTGGATCCCAAGTACCACATGATAAGGAGAGCACCAACTTCCTCAGTTGTCCTTTGACATCTACAAGCATGCATGGCACTTGTGTGTATGCACACATGTACAACAACAAACTTCATTCATCTCAAAAATTAAACACTGATCACATCCAAAAGTGAAAACCGGTGGTTTGAGGGCAGAATGAAAGAAACAGATGCTAAGTGAAAACCCAATGAGTGCTATAAAACTCTCACATTCATAACTAATCTCATGTCCTATTCTAGGCATTATTAAAACGTCTACTATCTTAGTTTCATTAAAGTAAGATATTAAACCTTGGCAAAAAGGAATACCTGTGTTAAGGATTTTCAGTTCTAGGTTGCTGAGCCCTGACTATTGAAGATAATGATATAAGATTTAACTAAGATAATTAAATGAAAAAAATAGCAATAATCAGCTGGTTTCACATTAGGATTCCCTGGGGACCCTTAAAAAATAAATGGCTGATTTCCCCCTGAGTGACTCTCTAACTGGATTGAGGTAGACCCTGTCATAGGAATTTTGATAAAGCTCCTTTGAGGATTCAAATGAGCCACCAGGATGGTGAGTCTTGAGTTTAGAACTACATCTGAAGATGCTACATCAATAAACTTATTTCATTAGTGATATTAATAGAAAGGGTGAAGAAATTTTATCACCAAGTTTTTCATGGTTAAACAAGTATTTTAAACACAAGAAAATAAAAGCCCATTGTCTTTTCTGTGATCAGTTTTGTTTCTTTGTTTGTTTTGCTTTATTTTGGCTTTTAGAGATAGAGTTTTTCTGTGTAGCTCTGGCTGGCCTTGAACTCATAGAGATCCTCCTCCTCTGCCTCCCAAGTGCTGGGATTAAAGGCTTGTGCCACCACCACCCCGTGTGTGATCAGTTTTTAAGCTTGGGAAAATGATATCCCTATTAAAACATTTACTTATTTTTAGAACTTTCAATGTATTAATTGTATATGTATGGGTATTTTGTCTACAGGTTTATGCATAACATATATAACTGGTACTCCTGTGGGCCAGAAGAGCAAAACAGATCCCCTGGGACCTGGGACAGGGGTTAAAGCCAGTTGTGAGCCTTCCTGTGGGTGCTGGCAATCTAACCCTGCTCTAAGAAAGCAATTAAGAGCTTTCTTAATTGCCGAGCCACTCTCTAGCTCCAGACAGCACACATTTTTGCTTTTTTTTTCTATTATAATGAAGATATTAGTAGCTTCTTCTTGACTGACAGAAAAAAAAAATAAAGTAATTGAGGATGTGGATGTCAATTCTGCCTTTACAAAAAGTTTAATTCTGCCTTTATCAGGTTTTTACAAAGTGAATTGCATTGGAAAAACAGTCAGAAAACATAAGGATTCCAACATTTCTCCAAAAACAATTTATGTATAGATACATAGATTTATCTGGGTACTAGCACACTGGTAATGGGTTTGAAAGTAACACACCACTGCTGTTATTTCTTCTTTAGTTTGAACCTCAGGATTTTTAGAAAAGGACTCCAAGCCAACCCAAACTATTCTCCATAAACAACGGTGGCTGAAAAGTTATTTGAAGGCCACAGCACTTCTCCTACGTGGCCTGGATCTCTCAGTACACCAGGGATCACTTTGGACTCAGAACCAAGATTTTGCATTGTTAAGTTTTCACTTTGCCCCCCTCCCCTTACACATCCTTCGTATCTGAACTCCAGTTGGAACAGAGAGCTTGATGAGCTACAAGTGTCAGGGAAGGGACAAGAACTGTGCCAACAAAATTCAGTAGTGGTGGTGGGGATTCTGTGAGGGTAATAGAGAGAGGTAGCTGTAAGTGGGTGTGTCTGCTTCAAGAGCGGGTGAAAACAAAAGAGACTGAGGGGCAAAAATCCAGAAATAGAGTGTGGTCCTACAGAAGGCTTTAGAGGAGTGCCCTGTAAACTGGGCGTGGTGACACACGCCTTTAATCTCAGCACTCCGGAGGCAGAGGCAGGCGGATTTCCGTGATTTCAAAGCCAGCCTGGCCTATAAAGAAAGGCCAGGGCAGCCAAGGCTATACAGACAAACCGAGAGCACCTGTAGCCCACGGAGACTCTGGGTGCGCTGCCCGGTGACGAGGGCAGACTACAAATCCCAGCAGCGCCCGGGACCCTGAGCCCGCGCGCGACCCCGCGCAAAGCCTGCTGGGAGCCGGCTGCCGGGGCCAAGATGTCGCTGGTCAAGAAGAGAAAGCTTGAGTCGGGGGGCGGCGGCGCAGGAGGGGAGGGAACGGAGGAGGAAAATGGCGGGGAGCAGGAGGCAGCCCCGCCGGGACCCCGGAGGACCAAGCGCGAGCGAGACCAACAGTACTACGACTGCTACTCCGACGTCTCGGTGCACGAGGAGATGATCGCCGACCGCGTCCGCACCGACGCCTACCGCTTGGGCATCCTGAGGAACTGGGCCGCGCTGCGAGGCAAGACCGTGCTGGACGTGGGCGCGGGCACCGGCATTCTGAGCATCTTCTGCGCCCAGGCCGGCGCCCGGCGCGTGTACGCCGTGGAGGCCAGCGCCATCTGGCAACAGGCCCGGGAGGTGGTGCGGCTCAACGGGTTGGAGGACCGCGTGCACGTCCTGCCGGGCCCCGTGGAGACGGTGGAGCTGCCCGAGCAGGTGGACGCCATCGTGAGCGAGTGGATGGGCTACGGACTTCTGCACGAGTCCATGCTGGGCTCCGTGCTCCACGCGCGGACCAGATGGCTGAAGGAGGGCGGTCTCCTCCTGCCGGCCTCGGCGGAGCTCTTCGTGGCCCCGATTAGCGACCAGATGCTGGAATGGCGTCTGGGTTTCTGGAGCCAGGTGAAGCAGCACTATGGCGTGGATATGAGCTGCCTGGAAGGCTTTGCCACGCGCTGCCTCATGGGCCACTCGGAGATCGTGGTGCAGGGTCTGTCCGGCGAGGACGTGCTGGCCCGGCCGCAGCGCTTCGCCCAGCTCGAGCTGGCCCGCGCTGGCCTGGAGCAGGAGCTGGAGGCCGGGGTAGGCGGCCGCTTCCGCTGCAGCTGCTATGGCTCGGCGCCTCTGCACGGTTTTGCCATCTGGTTTCAGGTGACCTTCCCGGGAGGGGACTCGGAGAAGCCCCTGGTGCTGTCCACCTCGCCTTTTCACCCGGCTACGCACTGGAAGCAGGCGCTGCTCTACCTGAACGAGCCGGTGCCGGTGGAACAGGACACGGACATTTCGGGAGAGATCACCCTGCTGCCCTCCCGGGACAACCCCCGGCGTCTGCGCGTCCTTCTGCGATACAAAGTGGGGGACCATGAGGAAAAGACCAAAGACTTTGCCATGGAGGACTGAGCGTTGCCTTTTCTCCCGTCTGCCTTCTTCGGAGGGTCAGAAGAAAGAGGGAGATCTCCTATGCACGTAGGGGACATACTGTGTCTCTTTTACCTCACCGTTTCTGGGGAAGGAAGTGACTTCAGTCTTCACTTGAGGACATTCTTCTGGCAATGTGTATTCAAAAAGTGAGCATCCCTGACCAAGGACCGATGCAGTGTGCTTATCAATGGGCTTTTAAGCCTGGAAAGCATGTAGTATCAAACTCTTTTGTGTTTCCGTGTCTTTTGTTTAACCGCGGGTGGGGGTGGGGGCCAAAATGTGAATTTATAATTGTTCCACGCGCTAATCTGACACCGAATCCCACTATCTCTTATGAAACTGGGAAGAAAAGCAAAATGTTTCAGTTGGATTGCGGGAAGTTTCCGGTATGATTTCTAGAGCTGTATTTTTTTTCAGTCTGAATTATCTCGAGTCCTAGGTACCTGTAGGATAATGGAATCTGTACTTACTTATGTTCTAAATAAAAGTCATCCCATTAGTAGTACAGGAGAAGTACTTTAACCCAGTTCTCATTATTCTTAATCCACAGTGTGCTAAATTTGATACAATTTAATAAAATAAAGACTATGCAATTCTAAAAGTAACAGAAAAAGTCTGAAAGGGAAATAGTATGGGGTTTGAATATTTTTAGTGTTAGTAAGACTGAGCCAAGAAAGTCTATATGTTTTATAATAAATATTTTTGTGATTCCTGCATAGCAGTCTGATGGGGAAGATTGCTGAACCTAAGACAGAGTGTATTCACTACCTCTTGTTCTTTTGCTTTATTTAAGCTCACTTGAAAGGAACATGAGTGTCCTACTTATGTCTAGTAAAAGTTCTTGTCCTCAGTTCTTTTTAGTTCAGCCAAATGTGAACATTGGGAATTTCGGGAAATTGCTTATAATGAAGTGTGAGTCATGTTATCAAATTTATTTCACTGACGTTCCTTTCCTCATTTCTGTGGCAAATAAAATGTCATTCTCATTTTTTTATAGTTGAGGCGTTAAGACTTGGTGTACCAGCTATTAGTTTGTTATAATGCTGTTACCTTTCTCATAGTGTCAGTTCTTGAACGATACAGCTTCTGCAGAACAGAGCTTTAGGACAACTCAAATTATGATTAACATGGTTTTGAATTCTAAGCTTTGGAAAGCTTAACAGGTGTGAAAAAACAGCTGTTCTTAAGTACTCTTGAATTTTATTTTTTGTAACCTTGCTTTTGTTTTTGGCACTTTTTTCTATTCATTGTATATTAAATTGCTAAAGTATTCAAGCTAGCTTTCTGTGCTCTATTTTGAAGAAAACATACCAATGTAAAAAAAAAAAGCAGTCTAGTAAAAACCCACATTTTGATGTCAAAATACTTGAGATCTTTTATAAAAGTTTGTTTTAGAGGTTTAAAGAGTAGTTCCTTTGGGAACAACTGTGTTTTTAACCAAGCTTTCATTTAAAGCGATTGATGGTGATTATGTTTGACCTTTCTCTAACAGTTCCCCTTGTATTTAAAAGTATTCTGTGGAATCCCTCTTTTCTGCATAATTCTGTAAATACAATTAGTACCCCCCCAACAACAATAAAACATGCACGAACACAAAAAAGAAAATCCAGTTAAAACTTGGGAGGGTGTGAGAAGAGACTTAGATTTTCCTGATTGAACAATGTAAGTTTCAAAATTCTAGTTATATTTTTTATAAAAATAAATTAGACAAATGCAGGAGCTGAAGCAGACACTAAAGACAGGAAGTGCAGCGTGGTATTTCAACAGGATATCTGGAGCCAGAAAACCCAAATACACACACTTCTGTGTCTTCAGCAAACCAGCCCACCTTCCAACTTTTCTTCCTTTCAGAGCCCTCGGGCAGACTGGTGATAACAATAGTACCTACTCCATCGGCTGTAGGGATGCACAGAATTGAGTAATCTAGAAGTCCAGTGCTGAATTTGTGTAAAAGGCAGACCTAGAGCAGTCTGGTGCTGCTTACAGAATGTGCTGCAGAATAAATTCTCGTTTTGTCTTTCTTTTTATAGGCACTGTTTGACAGTATCAGCATGGCTCTACATGAGGAGCAGTGTATGCTGCTGGGTACCAAAGGATCCAAAGGAGCACCACAGCCATTGGGATGAAGACAGCCGAGAGGGATGAAGGCCTGAGGTGTGTGGACACCCAGGCCCTGTCTGATACGTTTGTGTGTTGGGGCTAGTAACTTGGAGCCCTTAGGACTACAGGCCTGGATTATCGGACCCTAGAGAAAAAAAATGGTGAAGTTCCACCTACCTCCCTCACAGCTTGTGTTTATTAAGCCCTCTAAAAATTTCCAACTTTTTCATTAGTTTATTAAGCCAATGAGCATAGTTGCTGAAAATGCATTCTAATAGTCACTGCAACAGGTATTTGGGATTACAAGCTAATGTGAGCTCTACCCTTCAGCTGATCACTGCCACTAGAGAAACTAAAGGCCACAGTGGTAGGCTAGAGCCTGGGGTAGTTTTCATGTCAGGGATGGATCAATTATTTATTTTACTCACTAAGTAAAAAGATTTCTGTAGATATTGATTGACTTGCCCGAAGTCCCATAAATAATTTTTTCTTCTTTGTTTTGTGAGAGGAGATCATATATTGTGCAGGGCTGTCCTGGAACTCTGTAGCTGAGAATGACTTTGGATTCCTGATGCTCCTGCCCCCACCTTCCAAATGATGGAATTAACAGCTCTGTACCACTTTGCCCAGCACAGTCCTAATTCTTGGCAACTAGATCTTAAGCACAACTCTTTGACTTCTTAAACCTAAACAGAACTTCATTTTCATTATATTAAAGCTGTATACTTAAGTCAAAAAATAGGAAACTACGTATCATCTAAATGGTAACAAGGGTTTTATTATTTGATGATGAGGGGAAAATGTTTAGTACTAGAAAGTGTCTTAGACCTGCCTGGAAGAACCATCTTAGGCGCTCATTTGTATAGCCCCTATGTTAATTTCCTTAACAAGTTAATCAAATGTGACACTTTCTGGGTCCCCCGGAAAACAGTCCATGACAGTGGCAAAGGCAAGTCATTGTCATTTGAGCAAAGATGCATCTTATGGATCTAAAAGATAAAATAGAGTTCAAGATGATGAATATGAAAAGCACCTGCTGCAAACAGCTGCCTCACATTTTGTTTACTGCCAGCCCTGCTGTTAGCCCCACAGTTGACCCAGGGCTGAGGAGAGCTAGCTCCCAGGAAGTATTTATTAACAGGCCTCCCCTCTCAACATGTTCACCTCCGCTAAATATCAACAGCTGTGTAATATTTAAGCCCTGTGATAAATAAGCGCATCTGCCCCTCAGCTAGGATATAGTGGGGACAGTGAAGAGACATGAGTAATTTGCATGTGTCCACAAGCATGGAAATCCTTCCCAGCTCTTAGCTCTGCTGAGCAAGGTTAGAAAGGCAGTTGTCATCCTTTAAGCCTCTCCGAGGATCAGAAATCCTGTTGCTATTTTCAGGTAGAATGAAAACCTGAAAAACGTTCCCATCTGATGTCGTAAAATTACACAGTATTCTCCAAAATATTGGTCTGTTCCATAATAGAGAAAATATATTCAATAGGTGATCCTCAGCTACTAAAATAAAATTTAAGCTAAATCTATATTCAGCTGTGTGTGTGTGTGTGTGTGTCTTCCCCAGCTTTCTATGTGATTTCCATGCTCCAGTTTGTTGATGAATTATGCTCTCACTTGAAATAAATATTACATGTCGTTTTTGAAATTTATGTAACTTGGTCTATTCTTTGGGGCATTAAAGTACTTTTGTAGCTCTGGAGTGTGATTCTGGTTGAATACTTAAGTAGCCCAAGCAAGCCCCTGAATTCGATAACTAGCACTACAGAAAACAACAGGCTTTCTGGAGTAACAAATTCCAAAGATGAAAAGGTTTCTGTGGAGGAATGTTAATTCAGAACATGGCTTCTCCGGCAAGAGATGACATCCAAAGATCCAGATCTGTGAGCTCAAGCTGGAGTACAGACACTCCTGTAATCCCAGGAGACAGCACTCAGAAGACACTGGCATGCAGTTCTCATCAGTTCTGTTGGGGCAGTTTGATAGAGTGAGTTGAGAGGCAGTGCAATGGAGTTGAGAACATGGGAGAGTTTTTACTGGGAGAGTTTTACAGAGAGGTTGAAGAGAGAACAAATTAGACATAGGTGGAGAAGACAGAATGAGCCAGAGAATGTGCAGGAGCCAGAAGATTAGAACAGATTGCTAGAGTTAGTTTGAGGACAAGCAGAGCTATTCAGTGAGAAACTGAGAAAAGCCAGATTGAATCAGTCATCTTGGAGAGGAACTTGAGCTAGAACAGATGAGTTGAACAAGCCAGCCAGAGTTCAGAAAGAGAAAGGGTGAGATTATTAGCAGTAAATCTCAGAGGCTGTAAAGACTCTAGGCCTACATTAGATTGTATAGAGGCCAGAAGCTTCCAGGACTAAGCATGGTTTAGAGAGGAAGGCAGTGAGCCACAATTAAATCAGTCAAATAAAAGTTAAAAGTTTCATTCAGATAAAGGACCAGAAGACTAAGCATGACACCTTTTTTCCAGTAGAACATGGATGTCTGAGGTTTGCCATTTGGATGGGTAGCTGCTTTGATACCATCCTTTTAGTTGCACAGTTGTTGACATTTTATGGAATCAAAATTTCTAAAGATGTGAAAAATGTTCAGCTGTCTTTTCTAGCCTTACACCAGACTCTAAAAAGTCTTATACATAAAAATAAGAGGTACAGCTTTCTAAACATTTTTCAAAACGCTAGCTTAACAATAGGAAAGATATAGTGTAATTAGATTACATCTCCAAATATACGTATTTGTGGGAGAAGATATTTGGGGAAAATTGAATTTAACACTAAAAGTGTTTTTAATATCAGCACATGACCAGTAACATGGTTGTGATCTTTTGAACCTTTTATAGTTAAATACATGATAAAAACTGGAGGGGAAGATAGATGAAATGGTTCAGTCAAATAAAAGGTTTTAAAGACTTAACAGCATAACCTAGAGAAGTGGCTCAGGGGTTAACTTTTGTAGAGGGCCCAGATTCTAGTTCCAGCAACCAACCTTTTACTCCAGTTCCAAGAGATCCATAAGAATATGATAAGAAACAAGATGTCAGGTGAGATATTAAATAAAACCTATTGAACTTGGTCTCTGAGCATATTTACAAAACTACAAATGTAAATAAGAGAAAATCCTAACAAACACTGAAATATAAGCAAATTATTTTTGTTTGTGTTTTTTGGTTTTTGCTTTGTTTTGTTTTTCAAGACAGAGTTTCTGTATGTAGTCATGGCTATCCTGGACTCTTTGTAGGCCAGGCTGGCCTCAAACTCAAAACAATTAGCCTGCCTCTGCCTCCAGAGTGCTGGGACTAAAAGTGTGAGCCACCTTTCCCAGCTCAAGCAAACAGATCTTGATGGAAAGGGATAATGAAGAATTTAAGAAAAAATAAACAAAGATGGGGCAAGGTCTACTACCCAATTCTAAGATGAGAATTTAGCCAAAGAGACCCAGTGGAAAGAAGCTGTGGACCTGGCATGAGGTGCCTTCCTCTAAGGCTTGCTTTGTGTTCAATGACTGTCACTTTTAAGCCTCAAGTATTAAAGATAGGAATGATCTCACCTGAATCAACTTCCACATTGTATGCTGCCATGTTTCTAATGGCCAATTGATTTTAGTTCATTTTTACATAAACATAAATTGTAGCAAAATATTCTGGGCTTTGTTCAATTTTCAAAAATTAAAGTTAATTTGAAATACTGGGTTTCTTGAGCTTGTCAATGCAAAGTTTCTTGAAATGAAATGGAGTGGAGAGCTAGTTACAACTATACTTCAGTATGAATTCATACATTTATTTGTTTTCCAGAAAAGAGGATAAAGAATACAAGTTCTGAGTGATGAAACACAGAAGGAAAATAGTTGCATATAGATAGATACGTGAGTTCATGAGGTAGGTGAATAGCTGAGGTCAGTGGCACATTTTTACAATGACATAAAAACATCATGGAGCCAGAGGAGCTTGAAGTTAAGATTAATATCCCCGTTCATACCTTACATTCACCATTACCTTAGCATTTTTGTGAAAATAATTTGTTTATACAATAGCTGTACTTAGACTCGTGGTGGTCTATTATTGTTTACATATATATATACACACATATATGGCACTTATTTATTTATTTACTTATTTATACTTTTTGAGATAAGATCTCCCTACATTATGCAGTCCAAGCTGGTCTAGAAGTTGTGAGCTCTCTTCTTAGCTTATTTTCTAGACTATTTGAGGACTCCTAAGTATCACAACTACCCAATCTTCTCTTATCAATGAAAATTTCACAATTAAAAATTTTCACAACTTAATAATGTGGGGTACAAAATAGTGTAATTATTAAGCTTCATTTTAAAACACAAAATCATAGATTACACATTGTAATTATGTGGTATTACCATATTAATTATATGATTTTATAAGAACAAGTTATAGATTCTTTTACTTCTAGTTATATATGTTGATGGAGAAAGGATTAAGATCTATACATGATTCTATATATGCATTGACATTCAGACTTTTCATCAAAAAATGTTTTTTATAAAAATATCAAGCTGCCTATTTTATTGGGAACTTTTTCATCTACCATTATTCATCACCAGTCAAAAATAGGAAACATTTAAGTGGTTACGAGTACACAATAAAAGAATTTTAAAGAGAGGATTTGGGAAATCCTAAGATTAAATATACAGTCCATGATTAATTGAGAATTTTCTCTAATCAGAATAATTAGAGAAAAACAAGGAGAGAATGACAGCAATTACAACAAAGGGATTTTAATACAAGATGGAATTAGAAACC
This sequence comes from Psammomys obesus, assembly GCF_907164565.1. Lineage (NCBI taxonomy): Eukaryota > Metazoa > Chordata > Mammalia > Rodentia > Muridae > Psammomys > Psammomys obesus. The sequence goes on along the minus strand of NW_026594216.1, from coordinate 3,943,372 downwards.
ACCAGGATATGTGCTGTTTGTAATAGAATTAAATTATCAGCTGTCTTTCCTTGAATATTCAGCCAAGGTGATTTTACAGAGTCTGGGCATTTTGATAAGGAATGAGCTAGACACCTACGCTAATGGAAACTCCCAGGAATCTTTCACGGTGACCCTAGTTAAGACTCCCAGCAATGGGGGATATGAAACCTGGAATGGTCATTTCCATTCTTTTCTGGAATGTAACCATAAAAGACTTCCAATAGAGGGATTTGGACAAAAATCCAGCCACAGATCCTTCAACTCACAATTGTCCTGCCTACAAGATGTGCAGGGGAAATGATGGAGCAGAAATTGGGGAAATGGCCAACCGATAGTTGCCCCAGCTTGAGACCTATGCTCTGAGAGAGAGCCAACCCATGACACTATGAACCATATGCTGCTATATTAGCAGACAAGTGTTAGCATAACTGTCATCTGAGAGACTTCACCAAGCAACTGATGGAAACAGATGCAGAGACTCACAGCCAAACATTTGGTAGAGCCTGAGGAATCCTGTGGAAGAGAGGAAGGAAGGATTGAAGAAGCCAGAGAGGTCAAGGCCACCCCAAGAAAACCTATAGAATCAACTAACCACCTGAACCATCAACCAGAGAGCATGCATGGGATGGAACTAGGCCCTCTGCTTGCACATCCCAGTTGTGCAGCTCAGCTTCCATGTGGGACGCCTAACAGCAGGAGCTGGTCCTGTCTCTGACTCTGTTGCCCACCCTTGGATCCCTTTCCCTTAACTGAGCTACCTTGTCTAAGGGCAATAGCACCTAGTCCTTCTGCAACTTGATTTGCCAAGGCTGTATGATATCCATGGGAGGCCTCCCCTTTTCTGTTTGGGAAGGGAGGCGTGTCCCTTGTAGGGAGGCAAGGTGAGAAGAAGAAACTAGGAGAGAAGAAAGGAAGCTTCAACTGGGGTGTAAAGTTAATAAATTAATTAATTTTAAGAGATCATATATAAATTTCTTCCATGATACTGGGACAAAGAAAACCAAGATACAGCTGCCAAATACAGAAAAGAAAAAAAAAAAAAAAAGACCAGATTCTGCTAACCAAAGTAAAATTGGCCCTATAAATATATATTAACTCTACCATCCATCTAAATAGTAATTTCAAAATATTAAAGTGACATTATTCAGAGATAATATATGGGTTATGATTGTTAACAGGACATCATTTTTCAATTTTGATTTTCATTATTTTATACCAAACCTTAGCTGTGTTAAAATTTATTATATATTTAATTATTGAATATATATGTATTGTGGTGTGCATGTATGTTGGCATTTGCTTGCATGTGTTTGTGGAGGCCAAAAATTTAATGTCAAACATTTTCTTCATTCACTTTCCACTTTATTTTATTTAGGCAGGGTCTCTTCCTGACTCCTGAGCCAGCAATTCTGTAGAGGGATTTTAATTCCGCAACAAGGCTACTCTGGCTGGAATATAGACACACCCTCAGCACACACCTTTAATTCCAAACAATGAAGGTAAAGATAGTTCATAGAAGGAAGCAAGGGAGTTTGAAAGTGATATCTAATTGAAGTGTAGAAAAAGGGACAAATCAGAGAAAGATTTGACAGAACAGGCTATGCCCAACTTCATGAGATCAGAGAGGTAAAAGGTGAAGAGAGCAGCTCAGAGGGAAAGAGGAGGCAGTTTTACCAGGACAGTTATAGAGAGAACAAGCTAGACACAGGTGAAGACAGAACAAGCAAGAGAACAGGGAAACAAAAGATTAGAACACATTAGAGTTAGCTTGAGGCCAAACAGCAATTCATCGAGAAACCAAGAAAGAAGCCAGATGGAATCAGTCAGCTTGGAGAGGAGTTTAAGCCAGAAGAGCTGAGTTGAACCAGCCAGCCAGAGTACAGAAAGAGTTAGAAAAGGTGATCTTATTCAGCAGTTAAGTCTGAGAGGCTGAAACGATTCTAGGTCTAGATTAGATTGTATGGAGGCGAGAAGTTTCCAGGACGAGGCCTACGTTAGCAGATGGAGTTAGTAAGGTTAGTAAGCCTGTGAGATGACAACTACATCAGGAGAAAAAAGTAACTTTAACAGAATTCAGGCTAGTCTGCTATCCGGCTTTCTCCAGGGATCCTGTATCTCTCTTATAGACACTTGTCACACTTTCCCAATGTTTACATGGCATCTGGGCATCCGAACTCGGGTCCTCATGCTTGTACATTATCATCTGTATGGTTTTATCCACTGAACCATCCCCCAAAACCTGATAATGAGTTTTCAAGCTGTACTAATAAAGTACAAATATAAAAGAAATTTAGAAGAAAAAAATATTAATAATCCTCTATTCTGTTTTATTCAGAGTTTTTCTTCTAATAAATAAATATATATCATATATTTATGCAAATATTTCAAAATATGTACATATAGTCAGTTACTTGTGTTGGGTTATATTTCAGGTTAAGGGACTTACGCTAAATATTGCAAGACATTAAGACATTTACATATAGCTTATTCTTACTGAAAGCAGTATGGCAATTGATATGTATATGCAACTAAGTTTATATTGGTAGAAAATATTTGAAATCCAAGCTCCTACCAACTCTACTTACCATCTCTCATTCTTCTCATAGATGATGTTATCAAGTCCTATAACTTTATTTTTGTTACTGTTGTTTGTTTGTTTTTGAGACTCACTGTTTAGCTCTGGATGACCTGGAAATATGTGGACCAGGTTAGCATCAAATTTACAGAGATCCACCTGACTCAGCTCCCACAAGTGCTGAGATTGAAAATGTACAATACCGCATCCAATTTTGTCCTATAAATTTTATTAATCTACCATTGAAGTGCTGATGACTCCCAAATTTATATCATTATCTTGACATTCCTACTAGGAAGATGTCAGTTGTCATGATCTTCTGAATATGATAGGTATTTCAACCTTGACATAAACAAACTGTGTTTGTAGTATAATTTTATATATCACAAATGCATTATTATGTACAGAATGTTACTATATACATATCTCTAGATTGCTTATTTCTGCTTTGTTTCTGAATTTTATAAAACCATGTGCTGCCATGTTTTTCAGCAGTAAATTTACTTACCATATCACTATTTCTCTTTTCCAAGTAGCAACAATTATGATCTCCTGAATTAGCTCATTTCTTTACTTTGACAGAGACTCTCTTTAAATATAGAGAACAGAGTCCTCTTGCATTCAAGAAATTAGTAAATACTTGCTATTGTTATCTCATTTCTTAGTTAGGTTACTATTGCTGTGAAGAGACATCATGCCAAGTCAAGTCAACTCTTTTTTATTTTTTTAATATTTAAAAAAATGGTGGCTCACTGTTTCGTTTCAGAGGATTATTCCATAATCATCATGGCAGGGAGCATGACAGACAGATAGACAGACAGAGAGGGTCCTGGAGAAGTAGCAGGCAGAGTGGACATTGGGCCTGGCATGGGCTTTTCTAGCCTGAGTGCTCACCCCTCAGCCCAGACATTCCCATGTATGAGGCCATGGGAGAGATTCTTCTTCAAACTACCACGCCTCATGAGCTGTTGTGTTTCCCTTTCTTTAAGCTAGCCTTTCCTAAGTACTTGATCACCTTTCGTGAATCCCAGCAGGGTTTTTTCCCCCCTGAAAAGCTCTAGTAATTTACACTCCCATTATTTTAATTCCCTTTGAGAAAGTTTGTTTCCTGACGTCACTGTAGTGATTTGAATAAGAATAACCCACATAGACTCCTATATTGGAATAGCTCATCCACCCTCCTTAAGCACAACTGTATACTTTTATTACCTGCAATGCATTCATCTGTCTATTACTTTTTAAATTTCTTTTCCACTGTTTCCCACAAGCCTCTACCCCTAACTGTGGGGCTATTGACAGTTGAGGGCTTCTGGGGAGGAAAAGTCAGGGATCACCGGTAAGTCAACAGTGCTCAAGTAGATTTTGACATCCAGGAGTGTATGGGCAGAACAAACTTGACTCAGTGGGTTGCTCATAGAAAAGTTGAATTGTGTATGTGTCAGTTAGTGCTGGGCACCCCACTGTCAGATGTTCGTGGCATATTGAGCAGTTGTGGCTTTCTGCAAAGGTCTCTGTCTGCTACCAAAAAGGCATTGCTGTGGGATGTTGGGAGTTATCTACAAGTATAAAGGTAAATTCTTAGAATGGAGTTAGAAATTATACTGGCAAGTTACATCTAAGTTATGTTCTATTTAAAAATAAAATAAGGGTAATAATAGAGGGGGCATGAGCCTGGGAGGAGTTGGAACCAGGAGGAGTTGTGGAGGAGTGAGGAGTGAATACGATTAAAGTATGTTGTAAGAAATTCTTAGAGAATTAATAAAAATAATTTTAAAAGACAAGTTTCCTCATCAAGTATAAGAGAAATGTTCTCAATTTATCTTCCATTCCATAATTTAGGATTTAAATATTAAATAAAACTAAAAAATAACATTTTGAAGTAAAGATTCTTTTGTTTTCAATATGAAGCTCTAAAATGCATTTATTGGCCACAGTCGGGTTTTGCTTTTTGGTATACATTGAATGATGTTCTTTGTAAGATATCTCAGGATTTCAGACACATAAATTTCAATAACAGATGAGACTGGAGAAAAACAATGCTGCATATGAGAAAAGGCAAGAGAGGAACGAGCACTTGCTGTGAGAGACTATCAGAATTTGATCTCTGGAACCAAAGAGGAAGAAGAAAAGAACTCCCAAAGCTGTCCTCGGACCTCCACATACACACACAGCAGCTTTCACCCCACCCCAACCCCCCGACTCTCTCTCACACACACACCACACAGTTACACACACATACACTCACACCACACACCACAATATACACACATACTAAACACACACACACCACCCTCCCCCCACACTCCACACACATACAGACAGACCATACACATACACACCACAACGCAAACATACTACACATATGTGCAACACACACACACATCACACTCACAGACGCACTCTACAATTATAGTAATAGCAACAAATTAAATTTTTTTTTGAAGAAATTACGCCTGTGGGGCTGGGGGAATGATCCCATGGGTGAGGCACACCAGCATGAGGAGGTGTGCTTGGATTCCCCAGAACCCATGTTAGTCTGGAGATGGTCTTGGCCACAGGTATGTATGGAAGTTTTCTTCACTCTTATTATAATCAAGAATGCATTATCCAAATAAAAGGGGAAAGGAAATTTATACAAAAACCCACTTAGCTTATATTGCCAGTGCTACACTTGTTTTTAAAATTACATTCTTTTTATTACCAGTTGTTTTGTTTATGATATTTTACTAGAATATTTTTTCACTACAGAGAAGCACCTATGAACAAATCTTCCCCCCCCAAAAAAAAATGGGACGTTGCCTCCTTGAGCCCAATTGGGGGACCAATTCAGGAGAGCTTGCTTTGCACCTAACTAATTAAACCCAACTAGTCAAATATGCACATTCATTAAAAAGTACACACTTAACAGCTTGCACACTTCTAAGAAACACTTGAGAAAGGCCCTGACAATGCCTTCTATAGAACAACTATGACTCAATGCCTGAAAACGGTGAGGATATCATCCTAATGAATGTCATGCAATCCCCTGTTTCCGTACTCTGTGTTTGCTGCCTCCCCTTGCCTTGCTGCAGTACCCCATGTGCTCTTCCCCTCCATGTCCATCCACTGAAGATCTTGCTTAATGTTACCTTTCATGCTAAGTATCTTCTCACCTTTTATGGAAGTCCTTCGCGACCTCAGAGTCCCTTGTGCCTCCTCTAACCCTGAGCTCTCTGTGTTCTTATCTCCTTTGGTTTTATTATGTGTTAGTGAAGAGCACATTTCCTATTCATCAGTGCACCCCCATCGCCTCTGGCATGAAACGCTTCATTGTTTTTGTTCCGTAGCATTTTCTGTGTTTCTTCATGTTCCTCACAAGGGAAGAGAGTGTTTTTTGTAACTTCAGTCAGATTTTCTGGCTGAGTTATTCACCTTCTGTTCACAGGAGAAATAACTGAGATAATCAATTTACAAAGAGAAAAAGGTTTATTTTGACTCAAGGTTGAGAGTTCAGTCCATGGCCATTGGCCCTCTTTCTTTGGCTGCATTGCTATATTATAGCAACAGCAGATAGCAAAGCAAATCTGCTCACCTCATTGCTGAGATGTGAAGAAAAAAAAAAAAAGAATGAAGGGACTTACCCCTCAAGACCATGTTCCCAGTGGCCTAAATAACTCCCTGTGGGTCACACCTCTTAAGAGTTCTACAATGAGGCTGGAATTATAGTTCAGCAATTAAGAGCACATACTACTCTGACAGAGGACCATGGTTCAATTCCCAGAACCCATTGGGTGGGTTCAGACTAGTAGAGCTAGTCTGTAGCTCTACTCTCAGGGGATCTAACACCCTCTTCTGGCCTTAGAATACTCATGATACACAAACTTATATGCCTGCAAAAGACCCATGCACAACTGATAAGTTAAAAAACAAACAAACAAAAGAGTTCTATAACCCTCCAACAGCACCATTCTGGGGAGCAGGCCTTTATCACACAGAGGTTTGGGAGAAAACTAAAGTAAAATTATAGAACTATCTACACTTTTATTGAAAGTGTTAGGTGAAGTTGGCACTCAGAAACTGACCAATTAATTCTATTACCCAAAGAAAACATAATATAGCATGTCTATCATCTCAGTACTTGGTAAGTACATGTAGGAAGATTAGAAGATTAGGGTCTCATTCTCTTCAGGGTCCCCAGGGCTCAGTTTTTATGGTTCTGTTGGTCTCTTTTTGGAGCCTCTGTCTTCTCCAGGTCTTTCTGTCTCCCCATTCTTTTATAAGATTCCCTGCACTCTGACCAAAGTTTGCCTATGAGTCTCAGCCTCTGGTTAGATACCTCAGTCAGTAGAGTCTTTCAGAGGCTGTCTGTGGTAGGTTCCTGTCCAGTTTCCTGTCTTCCCCTACTTCCGCTGTCTATCTTGTTTGTCCTTCTGAATGAGGATTAAGCATCTTCCCTAGGGTCTTCCTTGTTCAGCTTCTTTAGGAGTATATATTATAGTATGTTTATCCTATATCATGTGGCTAATAAATGATACCACAACCACGGACAATGCATGGAGAAGACCTAAAATCCAGGCTAAGATGTGGCCCATAGACTCAGTCTCCAAGTGGGGTCCCTAGTAAAGGGAGCATAGACTTTCTCTGGCATGAACTCAGTGACAGGCTCTCTGATCACCTCACACTGGCAGGAAGCAGCCTTGCCAGGCCACAGAGGAAGACAATGTAACCAGTCCTGATGAGACTTGATAGGCTAGAGTCAGATAAAGGGGAGGAGGACCTCTTCTATTAGTGGACTAGGGGAAGGACATAGGGGGAGAAGAGGGAAGGAGGGTGGGAATAGAAGGAAAAGAGGAAGGAGGTCACATCTGGGATACAAATTGAATAAATGATAATAAAAAGGGAAAAAAAAGATTAGGATTGCCAGGAGATGATGGTGCACGCTTTCAATCCCACCACTTGGGAGGTAGAGGCAGTCATATCTCTGTGAGTTCATAGCCAGCTTAGTCTACAGAGTGAGTTCCAGGACAGGCAAGGCTACACAGACAAAACCTGACTGAAAAAAACAAACAAAAATGTAAAAATTAAGAAGAAGAAGAAGAAGGAGGAGGAGGAGGAGGAGGAGGAGGAGGAGGAGGAGGAGGAG
>NW_026594216.1:3934692-3935644 GCF_907164565.1 Psammomys obesus | reverse complement strand
AGAAGAAGAAGAAGAAGAAGAAGAAGAAGAAGAAGAAGAAGAAGAAGAAGAAGAAAAGAAGAAGAAGAAAAATCAGGGCCACAGGGAGTTAAAGGCCAGCCTTGGCTATATGAGACCTTATCTCAAAGGAAATCAAAGTATTGTATCCAAGCTGAAGGTGGTTTATTGCTAATTGAACAACAATGTTGGAGCTGAATTTTGTCAGGTAAAGTAATAAAACATCTCTCTGTAACGTGAAATTTTGAATGTTATTGTTTCTCAGAAATATCATAACCAATTTGCAGACGGTTTTATGGGAAACAGATTCATCCCAAACAGCAATGAATATTTCAAGTTTTACGAATGTCTTAACATTGCTGCAGCATTTGTGATTTTCCAGGTCTAATCTGCATGTGAACCAGGACATTATTATCAGTGTAATTGTTTTCAGAAATTTTAAAATAAAGTATTTTAAATTAAACTTTTGTCTCACAGTATATTACCTAAAAGGCACTTTATCTCAGAAAAATTAGGCAATATGTTAACTAGATCTCAACAAAAATGCATTAAATCTATTTTTTAAAAAATGTTTTATTGCCTGCAAGTTTCAGCCTGAAGTAATTTTGAAACAGCCAAGTTATAAACTCCCGAAAATTGGAGTTTATAATGAGAATACTGACAGACCTTTAACTTTTAAAAGAACGAATGTGCGGTTGTAAGAACATTTGCTGGTGCCTCTGCAATCACTGGAGCAGCCCAGCTACGGGGCTGCACATGCCACTTCTCATCTAATACTGATGAAGACATGCTGAACCATCTTTCTGTGTTTCTATGTTTCTAAAAAATTATTTTGTGCTTTGAAAACCCTTTTTCTCTCTCAAACAGAGAGAGAACAAAATTAGTGTGGTGGGGAACACGAATAAAGGTCCTTCCTTCCTTCCTTCCTTCCTTCCTTCCTTCCTTCCTTCCTTCC
>NW_026594216.1:3917470-3934682 GCF_907164565.1 Psammomys obesus | reverse complement strand
TCCTTCCTTCCTTCCTTCCTTCCTTCCTTCCTTCCTTCCTTCCTTCCTTCCCTCCCTCCCTCCCTCACTCTACCCACTTTTGTCCTATCCCTTCCTTCCTCCCTTCCTTTCTTTCTCCTTTCCTTGCCTTCCTCCCAGTTGTCTCATGGTCTCTCTTAACTGGTTTTCCATGGAGCTTTCCTATCTGAACAGGTCCGTGCTTTGCCCCGTTTTTCAAGCCAGAAAAACAAATGTCAGTCTTAATTCGCAGCATTACTTCTTCCTTCACTGTGGATCCATTGTAAATACCGAGAGTCTTTCCGCCGAAATGTATTTTGAAATCACCATGCGTCTTCATCACCTTGCTATCACGTTAGTTTACATCAGAATGACCTCTGGTCAAGTCCATCACAATAGTCTCATAGGCAGCACAAATCCTGCCTTCTTTCCCTGATATATGAAATCTTATTCTTTCTATCTGTATTCCCAAGTCTGTTCCCATTGGTCCTCATCAGCTCAGCACTTCATGGAACACTGAAGCCATGATGGTCTTCAACTAGTGCCTAGATTATGGCACTGCCTTTGGGTCCTGTGGTTTCACTTAAGACATTCTGACTTCTTTCAATAGGCCCAACTTTCAAATTTCATTTGTGTAGAAACAACTCTATTCACCCAAGTGTACATATTTCCCTCCATGACCATACATTCCAAGGAGCCTACTCATTTCATTCATAGCATTTAATATAAAATATTTCACTTCTTTTTTTTTTCTCTCTTACAAAACTCTGAGCATCACAAGGAGAAAAGCCATGTTCATTTTCTTCACAATGTATTTGTTTTTGTTGAGCAAGGTGTTTGATAAACACTAATTACAAGGAAGATTTTATGAAACAATGATTAATAATGGCTAATATTTGCTGTGTGCCAACTACCATTGTATCTGATTTCTGGTCCAAACCCTTTAATCTTTACCATCTGATGTGATAGGAGATATTATTAACCTGTTTATAAGTGAGAAGCCCTTAGTAATGGACTCTACATTCTTAGTATCCTCTCTCTCTCTCTTTCTCTCAGTGTGTGTGTGTATGTGTCTTTCTTCTGGCTACATAGCTCTCTACAAATTTGAGGGCTCTCCTTTGTGAGTTCCAGGCCAGCCAGAGGTCCTTTGTGAGAGCCTGTCTCCCAAACAATGATGGTGGGTGAGGGGTTAAGGGTAAAGGCTTATGTCCAGGAGTATCTGAGAGGCCAGTTTCATATGACTGTTGCCCGGAATACGTTTTCAAGCTTTGATTCAATGATGGGGATCAGTGAGCTTACTGAGGAGGAGACTGTTCCCTTGGCAGAGATTCAACATGCGGTAAGATTTAGACATTTGTTTGCTGAGACAGTCATGTAAGTCACTGTGTGCTTGAGACTCCCTTTGAAGTAATGATGCTCCTGCCTCTATGTCACATAAATACTCATGAATAACATGAATTGTTAAGAAGGCTTAAAGGTACATAAAATCAATAGAAATCTATATTACTGCATTGGATTTTTGACTCTGAAGTAGTCACAGTTACCTTGTAAGGTAACTGCCATCATGAAAACAACATTGATCTTCACAATCTCACTTCTGGGCCTGGACAACATTTTGCCCATTCTCTCTAAAGCTGAGTCCCAAGATCTGAAAGCACAAGACTACCGATGTTTATAGTCTTCTCTAATGATCTGAGCCTCAGCCAAGGTTCTGTTGGTTCTGAGTTAAGACTCTTCAGGGACTTGGAATTGCAAGCACCTACAATGAAGACTTAGGAACATAAACCTCTGGGATTATCTCTTAAGATGCAGCCCTAGGGACAAAACCACATTTTCTCCCAGAAAGATGTGTACATCAATGATTTTATTTGGCAGTAAACAGTATGGATAGTTGTTTTATAAAAACCCAAGCTCACTGGGAAAACACAGTGCAATTTTCTAGTACAGTGCAAACAGTCAGGTCATGGTTTTTTCAAGAAATGTTTTTGATTACATTCCCAGAAATAATTTGGGCTCTGATCTTAATCCAGAAAATAATTTGATCCAACAGAGTTAGTAAAGTATCCCTAACACATACCGAGGATCATATCAGAAAGTGATTAATATCATTGCCTGCAGGTTTTTTTTTTTAACTAATTTTGCTTTAATTGGATAATACCTGATTGTGTCTCTGCGTTCGGATTATTCTCTATTGTGGTTGTCTGGGCACCACAAGTAAGAGCACTAAATGCTTTACTTCCGACTAACACAAAGCTCTCTTAAAATTACTCCTATAATCTCTGTTAGAAGAAATAAATTTAATTCTTTCCATGAAAAAATAAATTAAGACACAGACATTAAGAAATACTATGGGGGCCAGGGTGGTGGCGCATATACCATTAATCCCAGCATTTGGGAGGCAGAGGCAGGGAATCTTTGCCTTTTGAGGTGAGCCTGGTCTACTTAACAAATTCCAGGTCAGCCAGGGCTGCATGGGGAGATATTGCTAAAGAAAAAGGGTTATTATCAGGATTAGGGAGATTACTTAGCAATTAAGAACACTGGCTGCTTTTCCAGAGGACCTGGGTTTGATTCTCAGTGCCCTAATGAGGGCTTACAACCATCTGTAACAGTTCCAGTGTATCTGACACTTTGATCTAGTTCCTAAGGCACCAGGAACATACATAGTGCACGGAGAAACAGACAAAATGTCCATAAATATAAAAAATAAAGGTGTATAAATAAAAGCTTTTTTAAAAAATGTATCATATGCTGGGGAAATGGCTCAGTGGTAAAGTACCTGATGACCATTGGATTCCCCAGACGTTGCATAGAAGCCAGAAGCACTGGCTCTGTAATCCATACACCCCTGTGAAAGACAGGAGGGTGAGATATGGTAATCTCCCAAAGTTTCCAGCCCAGCTAGTAGAATATATGCACCAGTGAATAACAAGAGACCCTGTCTCAAACAAGGTGAAGGCAGGGACTCACAACTCTGACTCATACACACACGATGTGAAACATACATGCCTGGCCTCAAACATAGCCTTACAAAATAGCACACAGGTATTCACACACACACACACACACACGCGAGATTTCAGGTTTTAATTTTATACGGTCTGCTCACCAAGCACTGCAGTTCTAGTTCCAAACCTAATAAATAATTTCAGGATTGTCACAATCGGTTCTGTTAGGCCAGGAATTGTGGGATTCAGGGAAGCCAGGAAGAAGATGTTCTCTCCTCCTATTTCAGCCTCCTGTATCCATGTCAATGTCTGAGGAGCTAGACAGAGAAGAAAAAAAAGTAACTATAAATAAATTCCTTCTCCCTCTATCCACTCAAAAGAAGCAAACAATGGGGATGTCTAGCACTCAATGGCTCGGGAAGAGGTTCTGGCCAGTGAATGTTGCAAGGACATCTCCCGCTTCACATTCATCACGGTTTCTCAAAGTTGAGAAAGCAAGCATATTTCTTGCAGAGAAGTCACTCAAGGGATAGCGTTCTGAAGATTTAACATTTCTATTCATGAGTATGTGGATACCTGCATTAGTTTTTATGTGTACCGCATTTGTACTTGCGGTCACAGAGGCTGGAAGGTGTCAGGTCTCTGGAAGTGGATGCAGTTACTGCCCACCCTCTGTGAGTGCTGGGGGCTGAGGTCTGGTCCTCTGCAAGAGCAATAAGCACTTCCAACTGCTGAGCTGTACCTCTAGCCTGCCCCGGGGGTTATTTTGGAAGTATGGAGTTCCTATTTTTGAAGAATACTGTTGGTCACGCAGCAGTTAATGAAGTCCTGGTGAAGAGCTGAGGAGTATGTCTAAAGCACGGGGATTTAGACCCTTCTCAGACCTGGATGATGTGATATAAAGGAGCGGTACTCAGTTATTATAAATGTGAATCATGAATGTCCCTTCGAGCTGATAGTGACATGGTGTTTTAATTTTCTTTTTAATTTATCTTTTACATTTTGCATTCCTCTCCCTCTCCCTCTCTCTCTTTCCCTCTCTCTCTCTCTCTCTCTCTCTCTCTCTCTCTCTCTCTGTATATCTGTGTGTCTGTGATCCTGTGTGTGCTAGGACGATACCACTGTGGGGGCCAGAAGAAAACAATGAAATCCCCTGAAGCTTGAGTTATAAGTTGCCATGAGTTATAGGCTGCAGTACTGCTCCTAACAAGTGAGCCATTATTTAATGAAAATTTCTTCTAGGTTGTCTCAGTGCTGCCTCTAGCCTCAGTTTCTCTTTTCTTTCCATGCCCTCTCGCCTCCCCGTTTTCTCCACATCTGACACCCACCCCCTCTCATTTCCCTCTCCACTACCTCTCCTACTCAGTTCCCTCTCGACATTCACTTCCACTGTCTATTCTATTTCTCCCTCTGAGTGAGATTCAAAGAGGGCCTCCCTTGGGCCCTCCTTGTTGCTTATCTTCTTTGGGTCTGTAAACTGTAGTATGGTTATCCTGTAATATGGCTAAAATCTGCTTATAAATGATTAAATACCATGTGTGTATTTCTGGGTCTGTGTTACCTCACTCAGGATTATCCTTTCTAGTTCCATCCTTCTGCCTGCAAAATTTCATGATTATCTTGTTTTTAATAGCTGAGTAGTACTCCCATTGTGTAAATGTACCATATTTTCTTTATCTATTCTTCTGTTGAGGGACATCTAGGTTGTTTCCAGTTTCTGGCTATTATGACTAAAGCCGCTATGAACATAGCTGAGCAAATGTCCTCGTGGTATGGTGGAGCATCTTTTGGGTTTATGCTCAGAAGTGATTTAGCTGTATCTTGAGGTAGTACTATTTCCAATTTTCTGAGAAAGACCAGATTGATTTCCAAAGCAGCTCCCACCAGCAAGGAGACCTGTGACAGGTTAGGTTACAGGGAGAATGTAGGAATAATTCTACCTGAGTGTCCTAGCAGCAGGGAACATGGAGACTGAGGAGGCCACTTTCTAGCCAGGCAAGACTTATAGTGATGGGAGGGGAACACCAATCTACCTATAAAACTTTTGACCCAAAATTAACCCTGCCTAGGAGATGTGCAGAAACAAAGATAGAGACTGAGGGAATGTCCAACCAATGCCTGGTCCAAACTGAGACCCACCCCATTGGAGAGAACCAATCCCTGACACCATTAACAATACCCTGCTATTTTTACAGACAAGAGCCTAGCATAGCTGTCCCCTGAGAGGCTCCTCCCAGCAGCTGATCAAATGAGGTGATGAGACTCACAACCAAGCATTAGGCAAAGCTCTAGGAGTACTATAGAAGAGTAGGGAAGGGTGGAGAATAGAAGGACCTGGAGGGGTCAAGAATGTTGCAGGAAGACCAACAGAGTCTACTAACCTAGACCCATGGGGGCTTACAGAGATAGAAGCACCAACCAAATAGCATGCATGGACTGGATCCAGGCCCCGTATACATACGTAACTGATGGGCAGCTTGATCTTCATGTGTGTTCCCTCGTAAGTTGAGATGGTGTTGTTTATGACAGGAACTCTGCTGCCCACTCTGTTCATTTCCCCCTAACCTAACTGGGCTGCCTTGCTTGGCCTCAGTGGAAGAGGGTGAGCTCAGTTCTGAAGGGACTTGCTGTGCTGGGATGGGTTGGTGTGTGTGTGTGAAGAAAAAGGGGCAGGGATACAGGGAAGAGAATTCGAGGAGGGAACAGGAGGAAAGGAGGAAGGAGGCTATGATCAGGATGTAAAATGAATTGATAGATAAAGTAAATTAAAAAAATAAAGTCTAGAGTCTGTGTAAGTATAATATAGAAGAAAAAAGAAAGAGAGAGAGATAAAATTCCTCTTTGTTTAGTAGACAGGTACCTAGAATGGATTTTGGGTAACCAGGTCTTGAAAAACCCAGGTTTTCAAGGTAGGAGTGCTAATGTTAACCCACAGGATAAAGGAAATTTATTATATTTTATAGACTTTACAGAGATAGCAGATCTCAGAGGGGAGGGATCTCTGAATTTAACAGCTTGGAGACTATACTAAATAGGATATAAGGCTGCGGTTTAGGAAGTCAGTCCTACTGTCCCTCTCTACCTTGGGGCTGTTCCCTAAATTTATCAATTCAGGGAGGATACTGGGTAGGCTATTGGGTTTGGCTGATGCCCTCTGCCTTGCACCAGAGAGCCAGGGATCTTGGAGGATTGCCTAACAATGGCATGCTTCCAGTTTTAGATGACTTCTGCCTTCATTCCCTGGCCTCCATCTGGTATTTAAGACTCCCTTTAAACTTCCTTTCTTTCCAATTTTCCCAGTCTTAATATCAGCTTTTTTTTAGAGCTTCACAATATAGTGAAATGGTAAGAGAAGATATTAGTGCCTTTCATGTTATTATTAGATCTTTTGAGATAATAATTAATAATAATAATAATAATAATTCCTCACATCAATTAGGTATTTTTATACTATATATTTTCAAAATGTTATTTGTAATCCTATCAGGTTTGTATTATAAATATGAAAATATAAAACAAGTGAAGTATTTTGAAGGTCACAGAAATGAAATTCTATTTCTACCTGTGTTGTCTCTTTCTATAGCCTGAGTTGATCCTAACTATCAGAGACTGAAAATATTTTATGTACAACATATAAGGGATGTAGAATTTTCTTAAGTTGAGAAAAAAATTTTACTTAATGGCCCTTTGACTCAATAGATCAAAATTTTACATTCAATGGGTCATTTTTTTTCCAGAATCAAAAATGAGAGGTTTCTACTTTTCTTCATGTTGTTAAATTTGACAGGTTTTTTTTTTTTTTTTTGCTTTTCCTATTGTAGTTTTGCTAAAAAAAATATAAGACTGAGTTCCAGTTTATAAATTTTCCATGCAACAGGTGGAATTGTTTAAATTTCTTGTCCAATTTAAGCAAACCCCAAAATATAAAAACATAAATAAAATAAAAACTGTATGTAATATATTTCACCATGAAAAGGGTGATCATCAACTGTCATCTCTCTAGGTAGCATCTCTCCTATACCACCTGATAACTAGTTCTGATTGCCTGTGTAAACAACATGGAAAGAAGCTGTGTCTGCAAAGATTGAACGATTAGAATTTCAGAACTGTGCAGAAACTGGAATATTGCAGATCCAAAGGCTAGTTAGCTTATTTTAAGAAAGTTCTAGTCCTCTAGCACAGCCACTCCTTACCTCTGTGTCAGAACTAACATCCTGTGACTAATAGATTAAAAAAAAAAAACCTTATGAGTGAGTATATACCGTGAGTGTCTTTTTGCTTCTGGGTCAACTCACTCAGGATGATCCTTTCCAGGTCCCACCATTTACCTGCAAATTTCATGATTTCCTTATTTTTCATTGCTGAGTAATACTCCATTGTATAGATGTACCACAGTTTCTGCATCCATTCTTCAGTTGAGGGGCATCTGGGTTGTTTCCAGCTTCTGGCTATTACAAATAAAGCTGCTACAAACATGGTTGAACAAATGTCCTTGTTGTGTACTTGCGCCTCTTTTGGGTATATGCCTAGGAGTGGTATGGCTGGATCTTGAGGAAGCGCTATTCCTAGTTGTCTGAGAAAGCGCCAGATTGATTTCCAGAGTGGTTGTACCAGTTTACATTCCCACCAGCAGTGGAGAAGCGTTCCCCTTTCTCCACAACCTCTCCAGCATGTGTTGTCCCTTGAGATTTTCATCTTGGCCATTCTGATGGGTGTAAGGTGAAATCTCAGGGTTGTTTTGATTTGCATTTCCCTAATGGCTAATGAGGTTGAGCATTTCTTTAAGTGCTTCTCTGCCATTCGATATTCCTCTGCAGAGAATTCTCTCTTTAGCTCTGTTCCCCATTTTTTAAGTGGATTACTCATATAAACATACAATATAGAATAAACCCACTAAAAGCTGTACATCTAAACAAACTAAGCAAAAGAGAGGACCCTAACTAAAATGTTCAATCCCCATCCTGAAAGGCAAAGAGGATGGACATCAGAAGAAAACGAAAATAGGAAACAACCTCGGAACCCGCTACAGAGGGCCTCTGAAAGCCAGAAGAAAACAGGAAACCACCTTGAAACCTGCCACAGAGGGCCTCTGAAAGCTTCTGCAGTATAGACTGTCAAAGCAGATGCTGAGCCTGATGACCAACTGATGGGCAGAGTGAATGGAATTTTATGTAAGAAGGGGGAAATAGTAAGAGCTGGAGGGAACGGGAACTCCACAAGCAGAGCAACAGAACAAGATAATTTGAACACAGGGAACTTCCCAGGGACTCCTACTCCAACCAAGGACTATTTGTGGAGATGACCTGGAACCCCTGCACAGGTGTAGCCCATGGCAGTTCAGTGTCCAAGTGGGTTACATAGTAATGGGAAGAGGGACTGCCTCTGACATAATCTGATTGGCCTGCTCTTTGATCACTTCCCCCTGGGGGGGAGCAGCCTTACCAGGCCACAGTAGAGGACAATGCAGCCACTTTTGATGAGAACTGATAGACTAAGATCAGAAAGAAGGAGAGGAGGACCTCCCCTATCAGTGGACTTGGGGAGTGGCATGCATGCAGAAAGGGGAGGGAGGGTGGGATTGGCAGGGGAGGAGGGAGGGGCTTATGGGGGGATACAAAATGAATAAAGTGTAATTAATAAAAAATAAATAAAAGATTTAAAAAAAAAAAACCTTTTCGAATGTATTAACTTAGCAGACCACTTGCTTGTAACAAACTGAAAGCTCAGCTAGCAACTTGGAGCTGTAGAAAAGCTTCTCCGGTTCTCTATACTTGCTTCCCTGGTGTACCTAACAATATACTTTAAACTTGCCTGGATTTATTACTTTATTTTTCCTGAAAAATTATAAGAATTTAATGAACGTGCTTTCAGGTTGGAACATGGAACTAGGGTGACTTGAATATGTGTTTCCAGGTCATGTCACTCAAAATGACTCTAGGATAAACTATTTCTTATTCTTTTTATGATGAAAGTGGTGTTTCTTAAATTAATAATGAATAATTACAGGTTGATGAATATTCTTGTTTCATTTCTGTATGTCCCTAATTATTATATGTTCTAGATGTACTAGGTGCTCAATAAATATCAATTAGTTAGAAGTTATTTAATTCTAACATTTCTAATTATGTAAGAATTATATATAAGAGTCAAGAATTTCATTGAGTGGGCAATCAAACCCTTTAAAAGACCAATAGAGAACTGAGGAAGTGACTAAGTGGGCAAATTCCTGTAACAAACCAATTGGCTGCTTTTAAAGAAAGCAGCCCTACAATATCAGAAAAGGTGTTTATTTGACGTGGTCTATAATGCAAACTTTACCTCTCAAAACTAATGCTTCCCGGGAGTCCAAAATGTCAAAATCATTTACTGAGTAACCAGATAGATAGTGATACTGAAGACAAAAGATGACAATCTGGGGACAGCCCAGAGAGATTTTATTCATGTCATTCCAATGATAGTACACATAGTTGAATCCAGGAAAGGTCTAAGATTGAGCCCAGAACCCAGCCAGACAAGGACAAAGTGGTATAGCACCAAAAGTATGTATTTTTAGTGTCTGTGCTGCACAAGAATACTTAGTCTACATAATACTAAGATAATGATTTGAAGACCAGAGGAATCTTTGTTTTCACTTGCTAATTACACATTTGCACACACACAATTTTAGTACAAAGTTGTGAGGTCACTCAGTCTGATGATTATTTTTTAATAAAAAAAAACATTTCTACTGAGTTCAAGGTGTTTTGCCTGATATTATACTGAGTATAGTAGCCACATTTCATTGTTTTCTGCCGCATCACATGACCATGAGGATGGTAGGAACATCTGGTTTACTCATATGACTACACACAGCCTTCTCTAACTCAATATGTATTGAGTGAGTGCATGAATAAATAAAAAGCTATCTGTTTTATTGTCTGGGGTTATTGTCATCAACTTTATAAAGAAAAGCTTATTTATTTTATCTTTTTTTCTTATGTCTTAGGATAATTTGTTACAAAATAACTGTTAAATATGCACAGTTTTAATGACTGTTTATAGAATCCAAAGTATCATTCTGAATGGCAACTCAAATTTACGTTCCTCGTAGGAAATATAAACTTTCCTCTTTTCGTATAACTTACCGTGAAAGTCATAAACCTTGATTATTTTTATTAATTTATTGGAGGAAAATATTTGCAGTATTTTACTATGAATTTCATAATTAAAGTAGATCAGGGAGCATCACCCATTTTCAAAGTGTTGGCATTTTTGTGTCAATTGTCAGTAAAATTTAGCTTATCCTGTTATTTGTACATTTTATCTTTTTAACCTGTCACTTTTCTCATTGACTTTAGAATTCTTTCTATTAAAAATACTAACATCTGGTCATGCTGAGAATTACTTTAACCACTTTGGTATCAGTTGTTCTGTCTTCTTAATTGTGGCAATTTACAATAAAAATTTTTCACTTTTTATGTCATAAAATGACACAATCAGCTTTAAGGATTTGCACCTGTGATGGTACATAAATTGCTCAAACTCTCTGACAGTTTCTCTTGTCAAGTTTTCTTGCTTGTATTTGGAAATCCAAAGTCCCTGTGAGTAGAGTTAAGCAGAAATGTCTGTATGACTTTTGGGCAAAGCCTCAAAGTTCTTGCAGTTTCTGCTTTTGCCTCTTTGAAACTCCAGGGACACTAAACTCAAAAGAAGTCCATCTTAGCCACCTCAGAATTTAAATTGTAGTCATCCCACTTCTGTACTCCTCTTGACCTGTGGTCAGACAACAGACTCCTGAGCAACCCCAGTTAAAACAAGTTTAAGAATGTCTCAGCTGTATAGAGTTCAGAATGGTTCTTTCAATGTCTGTAAAGAATTGTGTTGGTATTTTGATGGGAAGTGCATTGAATCTGTAGGGTGCTTTTGGTAAGATGCACGTTATTTACTATGTTAATCCCAATGGTCCAAGAGCATGGGAGATATTTCCATCTTCTGATATCTTCTTCGATTTCTTTCTTCAGAGACTGACAGTTCTTGTCATACAGGTCTTTGAGTGACTTGGTCAGAGTTATACCAAGATACTTTATATTATTTGTGGCTGCAGGGAAGGGTGTAGTTTTTCTAATTTCTTTCTCAGCCCATTTAACATTTGTATACAAGAGGGCTACGTTTTTTTTTTTTTTAATTAATCTTGTATCCAGCCACTTTGATTAAAGTGTTTATCAGCTACAGGAGTTCTCTGGTGAAATGTTTGGGGTCACTTATGTACACTGTCATATCAGCTGAGAATAGCAATTATTTGACTTCTTCCTTTCGATTTGTATCCCCTTGATCTCCTTTAGTAGTCTTATTGCTCTCACTAGGACTTCAAGTACTATGTTCAAGAGCTAGAGAGAGAGAGTGGGCAGCCTGTCTTTTCTGTGATTTCAGTGGGATTGCTCTGAGTTTCTCTACATTTAATTTGATGTTAGCTATAGGCTTTATGTATATTGCCTTTACTTAGGTGAAGTATGTACCTTGTATCCTTGATCTCTCTAAGACTTTTAAGATGAAGGGGTGTTGGATTTTGTTAGAGGCTTTTTTGGCATCTAATGAGATGATTCGGTGTGTTTTTTTTTTTTTTCTTTCAGTTTGTTTATATGGTGGATTACATTGATGAATTTTATTTTTATTGAACCATCCCTTTATGTCTGGGATGAATCCTACTTGATCATGATAGATGATATTTTTGATGTGTTCTTCTTTTAAGTTTTTGAGTATTTTACTGAATATTTCTGCCTCAATGTTCATAAGAGAAATTGGTCTGAAAATTCTCTTTCTCTGTTGGGTCTTTGTGTAGCTTAGGTATCAGGGTGACCGTGGCCTCATAGAATGAGTTTGGTAATGTTCCTTCTGTTTCTATTTTGTGAAATAGTTGGGGAGCATTGGTATTAGCTCTTCTTTGAAAGTCTGGTAAAATTCTGTACTGAAATCATCTGGCCCTGAGTTTTTGTTTTTGGTTTTGGTTTTTTTGTTTGTTTTGTTTTGTTTTGTTTTGTTTTTGATGGGGAGAGGGGAGGAGAGAAGAGAGAGGGAGTTTGGGACCAGAAGGAAAGGGGAGAAGGGGTTATGATCCAGATGTAAAGTGAATAATTAAGTAATTTTTAAAAAACGAATGTCCTAGCCAATCCTACTAATAAGAGAAACCAAATCTTTGTTTAAATCCACCAGTTGTGAATTTTCATTAGGAATAAGTAGCTGGCTGGGCACTGTGGCACTGTCCTATAATTCCAGCACTCGGGGAGGCAGAAGCAGGTGGATCTCTGTGAGTTCTAGGCCAGCCTGGTCTATAAAGTGAGTCCAGGGCAGCCAAGGCTACACAGAGAAACCCTGTCTCAAAAAAAAAAAAAAAAAAAAAGAGGAGGAGGAAGTGGAGGAAGAAGAGGAAAAAGAGGACGAGAAGAAGGAAAAGCTGATAAATGCCTTTGTTTATGATCAGATAATTTTCCATCAACTCATCTGTATAGAAATGTGTGTCTGATTGTTGTTGGTATATTTGATTTTTTTCCCCATATTTTTAGCTTCAAGTGGAAATTATTTTTGTTGCAATACAGAATGCCAGCATGATTCTACCTTAAATTATTTATTAAATAAGTTACATTTCCTTCCTGCAATTGTTCATTTGTTTGCTTCTGTGTATATGTATATGTGTGTATAGAGGCCAGAAGACAACCTCAGGTGCCATTTCTCAGGTGCGATTCACCTTGATTTCTGACAGGGTCCCTTGGAAGTATGGAACTTGCCAGGTGGACTAGGCTTTCTGGCGAGCTAGGCCCAGCTGTCCCTGCACACACACACCCCACAGCATTTGGATTGCAAGCATTTACAGTCATGCTTGCTCCCATTCCCCACGGTTGCTGGGTTCTGAAGTACACCTATTCACAAGGCCGGCTGAGGTGTCTCCACAGCGCCTGCTTCACCCATTTTAACACCACCTCGATCATAAAATTTCCCAAATTTGAAACAACTTGATAACTCATAAACATTTAAAGGCATTTGTTTTTTCTGGGCAACGATAAGTGCATTATTTATGGTATGGTTTCGAGAAAATGAACAGTATTCGCCGAGACTAAGTTGGGGTCTTCTGTTTCTTCTCGTTCTCCTACACTATTCAGACGATCTATGCTCATACTTCATTTGAGTCTACCATATGTCATCCTTCAAATATTTTTTGTTTTGTTTTGTTTTTCAAGACAGGGTTTCTCTGTGTAGCCTTGACTGTCATGGAATTCACTTTGTAAACTAGGCTGGCCTTAAACTCATAGGGATCTGCCTGCCTACACATCCCTGAGTGCTGGAATTAAAGGCGTGCACCACCACGCCCAGCTATCCTTCAAATATTTTTCTTTACATTTCGATAGTTTTAAATGAAATAGATAGGAATCAAAGAGTTCACTTAAAAGGTTGCATTTTAATTTATCTTAAAACATGGCTAACCTGGCTGGACTGACCTAGTCCTGGTCTAGGACATTTCCTCATGACAGCAGCTGGGTGGAAATAAACAGCAGGCATCTCCACCTGCAGCCCAGACCTCCTTTATAAGGTAGAGAGCATATTTCCAGTTAACTGGCACTTCCTTAACCGTAGAATTTGCTTTTTATTTATTTATTTATTTATTTATTTATTTATTTATTTATTTATTTATTTATTTTTTTCCCTGCTAACTACTGTTGCAAAGAAAAGGTTTGAGAGCAATTATTTTTGTTGCTTTGTTTTGTTTTGTTTGGCATGAAACCAGTTTCTTCCCCTGAATGGAGGAGTTTTCTTTATAGAACATAAACATTAAACACTAAATCCCACATCATGCAAGTCTTAACGAAAAGGTTGTTTTAATCATTCTTTAACTTGGTCCTTGACTCCAACATCTTTTTAAAATGGAAAACATTACTGAAGATTTTGCAAACTGCTTCAGTTAATACGTAAACCACTGAATGACTGCCCTTAGAAAAACAATTCAATTAAAATTGTGTTTAATTTCAATTTTGTTTGGTTTGTACTGTTCCTAAAGATGCTGTGTAAAGTTTCTGGTAGAGATTTGAAAGTATCCCCTGGTTTTAAATGTCTCCCCTCTTTAGGGATATTTTAGTGAGGGATGAGGTATAAACCCTCATTTACTCCTGCAACATTTCTGCAAACACCATCACTTAATGATTGCTATGCATATTTTACAATCTACAGGGTTCATTAAGTATCTAATGTAACATTGTGATAATGGGGATTTTTTTTCAACCTTAAGATAGTTTCATTTCAAGGATAAAATACGTGCATAGCATGTTGACATTCTATAAAACAGACTACATAAGGGAATTAGCTCAAGCCCAGATCCCTATATAGAAGGGAAGAAAGGCAGGAAATTCCATCCCTAGCTGAAGGGGAGGAGCTATTGGTAACAAACAGCTATCAGGAAAGGAAGGTTATTATTATTATTTTTTAATGATGTGGCCATTGATAAGTTGACCATACAATCAAGAGCTTCTTGACACTGATGGAATAGGTAAACACCCAAGAGTTTATAGGGATCACAAATTGGACTCAATGGGTTTAGAAAGAAGACATTAGTGACATTAAGACACTAAATGGGTTTAGAAAGGATGTGTATAGGAATGGGGAGTGTATCTGGGATACAATCAAATTAAAATGTCTAAAATTTTCAAGGATTTTTTTTTTTTTTTTTTTTTTTTTTAGACCTGTTGAGACTTGCTTTGGGGACTGAGTATGGAATCAGTTTTGGAAAAAGTTCTGTGAGGTGCGGAGAAGAAGGTATATTCTATTGTGCTTAAGTGAAATGTTCTGTAGATATCTGTTAGGTTCATTTGAGTCATAAAATCTGTTAGCTCCATTATTTCACTGTTAAGTTTCTGTCTGCATAACCTATTCATTGGTGAAAGTGAGGTATTAAAGTCTCCCACTATTAATATGTGAGGATTGATTTGTAATTTAAAATTTAGGAATGTTTCTTTTACAAATGTGGGTGCCCTTGTGTTTGGGGCATAAATATTAAGAATTGAGATGTCATCTTGGTGGGTTTTTCGTTTGATTATTAAGTGTCCTTTTTCATCGATTTTGGTTGGAAATCTATTTTCTTAAATATTAGAATGGCTACTCCAGCTTGTTCTTGGGTCTATTTTAATGGAAAAAAATATTTTTCAAACCCTTTACTCTGAGGTAATGTCTATGTTTGATGTTGCAGTATGGACCTTGTATGTTTGTATGCAGCAGACGGATGGATCCTGTTTTTTGTTTGTTTGCTTTTGTTTTTTATTCATTCTATTCGCTTGTGTCTTTTTACTGGGAAATTGAGTCCATTGATATTGAAGGTTATTAATGACTAACGATTGTTAATTTCTGTTATTTTGTTGGTGGTGGTAGTGTGTGTCTGTGTGTGTGTGTTTCCCTTTTCTTGATTGGCAGGTATGAGAGTATATGTAGCCTGTGTTTTTGTGGGTGTAGGTAACCTCCCTGGATTGTAGTTTTTCTCCTAGTACTTTTTATGTGGCTGGATTTGATGACAAATATTGTTTAAATACTTTGACTTTGCCATGGACTATCTTCTTTTCCCTCCATCTATGGTGAATAAAACTTTTGCTGAATATAGTTGTTTGGACTGACATGTGTGGTCTCCTAGAGTCTGTAAGATATCTTTTCAGGGCTTTCTGTCTTTTAGAGTCTCCGTTGAGAAGTTGGATATAATTCTAATAGGCCTGCCTTTATATGTTGCTTGGCCTTTTCCCCTCTCAGCTTTTAATATTTATTTTTTAGTTCTGTATGCTTAACTGTTTGTATTATTATGTGTGGGGGGAGGGGCTTTCTTTTCTCATCCAGTTTATTTGGTATTCTGCAGGCTTCCTGTAGTGTAATCAAAAATCTCAGGAACTTATGAGGGTGAGCCTAGTGAATACTCTTAGTAAAGGGGATATGGAGCCTGAGCCAGCCTTCATCTCTAATCAGAAAAAGCTTCCAGTGGAAGAATTTGGACACCAACACAACCACAAAACCTTAGACCTACAAGTTATCTTGTTTTCAAGATGTTCTGGGGTAAAGGTGGTATAGGACTTGTGCCAGTGGCCAATCAGTGAGTGGTCAAACTTGAGACCCACACCAGGAGAGACAGCCATTGCCTGACAACGCCTGGAAGGCCAAGAACCAGAGTCTGGATAGCCCAGAGACCTAGATTAGAACCAAACAAGACCAGAAAACAGAAAAGTCATGATATGATTCATAATGATACTGTGCTATACTCAGAGCCAATAGCCTAGCATAATCATCATCAGAAAGGCTTCATCCAGCAACTGATGGGAGCAGATATAGAGACCCATAGCCAAACATTAGGCAGAATCTGGGGAGTCGAGAGGAAGAGAGTAAGGAAGGATTATAGGAGCCAGAAGGGTCAAGAACATCACAAGAACACAGCCCACAGAATCAACTAACCAGGGCTCATATGGGCTCAGAGAGACTGACGAGCCAATCAGGGAACCTGTGTGGGTCTGACTAGGTCCTCTTATATCTGTTATGGTTCTATAGCTTGGGGTTCCTGTGGGACTCCTAACAGTGGGAGCAGATGCTGTCTCTGATTCTTTTGCTTAATTTTGGGACCCTTTTCCTCCTATTAGGTTGCCTCATCCAGCATTAACAGGAAAACAGGTGCCTAGACCTATTGCAACTTGATATGCCATGTTTGGTTGATATCCTCAGGAGAACTTCCCTGTTCTGAAGGGAAATGGAGGAGGAGTGGATCTGGGAAAGAGAGGAGGTTGGGGGTAGGCATTGGGAGGAGAGAAGGGAGGGAAACTGTGACCCAGATGTAATATATGAGAGGAGAATAAAAAATTCTCAAAGAATTAATAAAAATACAACTCATAGATGTAGGTGTTGTATGAATGCATGACTGGTTTATGATTACTAAGCTTAGGCATGTTTTTCCTTTTCTTCCCCCTTAACTTACAAATCAGCAAATCAGACACTTAAAAAATAGCCAGACATGGTGGTTCACGCCCTTAATCTGAGCACTTCAGGAGACAGAGGCAGGGTTTGTCCTGCGATTTTGGGAAAGCCTGGTCTGCACAGCAATTCCTAGGCCAGCCAAGGCTACATAGTGAGATTCTATTGAAAATAATATAAGAAATTAAATTCATTCTGAACATTGTGATAATTCTCACAAAATTTTCAAATCAACTGACACTTAATAAGTCTTACTATATATAGATAGATAGATAGATAGATAGATAGATAGATAGATAGATAGATAGATA
>NW_026594216.1:3916225-3917460 GCF_907164565.1 Psammomys obesus | reverse complement strand
ATAGATAGATAGATAGATAGATAGATAGATAGATAGATAGATAGATATATAGAGAGAGAGATATTAGCTCTCTTGGTTAGCTTTGGTTGTTTACTGGATACAACTGAAAAATTTATTGAGAAAATAATCTCATTTTTAGAAATTTTAGATCAGATTGTGTATGTGTGTGTGTTTCTTGATTGTTAATTTTGGTGTAGAAGGACCCATGCCAATGTGGACAGAACCACTCATTAGACAGATGGTCCTGAACTGTGTAAGGCAGCTAGCTGAACATAAGCTCTTTCAGCCAGCCAATAAACACAGTGTCCTTAGTGGCCCCCACCACATTTCTTTGGCTGAAAAGTCGGTTCTATGGTCATAGATAACACTTGTAGAATAGAAAGCAAGCCTGCCTTCAAGTTCCTGCCATCACTTCCCTCAATGATAGACTGTGACTTCTAATTGAAAGCCAAATAAACTCTCCGTAAACTTGCTTTTGATCAGTGCACTTTGTCAAAGCAACAGAAATTAAAAATAGAATAAACATGGCCATATTTATAAAGGTACATGGGAGGTATATTGGCCAGAGTTCTCTAAAGGAACAGTACTGATAGAATGAAAGTATACACACATGCATGTGCACGCATGCGCACACACACACACACACACACACACACACACACACACATCATTGAAGGGGATTTATCAGAATGGCCTATAGATTCTGAGGCCTAAGTGGCCCAATGATGGCTGTCTCTCAACAGAAAGATCAAGAATCTGGTAACTGTTTAGTCTACTAAGTAGGATGATTCAGCAGTCCCAATTTGATGCTAAAATCCCAAAGGATTCCTAGAGATATGCTGGAATTATGGATTAGGTTTGAATCCAGAAAAGAAGTATGTTCTAAGATCAGCAAAGGAGCATCTCCACAGGCAGAACAAGAAGACTATGTGTCACATTGGGTGAAGCTTGAGCATATGAGACTTCAAAGCCCACCCCTGCAGTGACATACTCCGTTTGGGCCTATAGGGGACAATTAACATTTAAACTACCACCCATGTCAAGCCCCCTTTAATCACAGATACATGGACTTCTTAGGATGTCTTTCACATGGTTTCAGCGAAATGCTGGTATTTCTGAATTAAATAGAAACAGTGTGTTCATTTTTAATTGTAGAGGAAAGTTTGAGCATATTTTACATTGCTTCTTTTCCTTCCTTCCTTCCTTCCTTCCTTCCTTCCTTCCTTCCTTCCTTC
>NW_026594216.1:3888747-3916215 GCF_907164565.1 Psammomys obesus | reverse complement strand
TTCCTTCCTTCCTTCCTTCCTTCCTTCCTTCCTTCCTTCCTTCCTTCTTTCTTTCTTTCTTCCTTTCTTTCAATTTATTCACTTTGTATCCTAGCTGCAATCCCCTCTCTTATCTCCTCTCAGTCCCACCCTCCCTCCTTCTTCTCTCCCTATGCCCCTCCCCTAGTCTACTGATAGGGGAGGTCCTCCTTCCCTTCTCTCTGACCCTAGCCTATCAGGTCCCGTCAGGGTTGGCTGCATCATTTCCTCTGTGGCCTGACAAGGCTGCACCCCCTAGATGGAGCTAAACTTTGGGCAGAGTACAGGAAACCTTATGGAAGAAGAGAAAGATAGAAAGACCTGAAGGGTACAGGAATTCCACAAGGAGATCAACAGAGCCAAACAACCTGGGCCCAGAGGAGCCTGCAGAGAACTGTACTCAAGACAAGGACCGTGCATGGAGGGGACCTTCCTGCTCAGAGGAAGCCCATAGGTATCTCAGTTATCAAGTGGGTTCCCTTGTAAGGTGTACAGGGGCTGTCTCTGACATGAACTCAGTGGCCAGCTCTTTGTATTTATTCTTTAACTCTTTGGTAGAATGCACCATTGTAGTCATCAGAGTACAATAGGGTTTTTCTTTGCTAAAAGATATTTTTGTTTTGCTCTTTAAATAAAAGTTAGTTTGACAAATAATTCAATATTTTTAACAATTCAGGGTCCTGTTCAGATTTTCCCTTTTGTCACTTGGTCTTGGACTTTCTGCTTTTAGATATTTGTCCATTTTATATGGGTAATAAAATACTTGGGGATACAATTGTGAAACATTTTTTTGTTCTTTCTTACAGTTGTATTTATTCCCATAGAACTGATGTCTTAAGTTTCATTAACAACTTCAGTAATTTAAGTATTCTCCCGTTTCTTTCTTTAGTCCATGTAGTTAGTTAAAAGACTATATTTTGTAGTTGTTGTTTTGTACATATTGATTTTATTTTTTCCAAACTTTATTTCTGGCTTCTCTGTTAAAAACTTTACTGTTTTCTTCCTTGTATTGTATTAGCTTTGGTTTGGTCTGTTATTGCAGTTGCTCAGTGTGTAATTTGATGTTTTTCATTTGAGAACTTTCTTTTTTTAATATATTTCTATTTATGAATTTTTTTGCTGTGTCTGTAGTTTTGGTCTGTAATATATTCATTTTTACTCATCTGTAAGCATTTTTAGATGCGCTTTTGTTTTATTCTCATTATCTAAGTGTGAATCATTTTATTTTCCTCCGAAGTTTTGAATGTTTTAGTTTTTATTTTGTTTTTTTTTTTTTTTTCTTTTTTCTTTTTCAAGAGCAGCAGTTAGATTTTAGAGCATAGATGCCCAACGTTTGATAGTCAGGTCCATTTCCTCACCCTGAAGTCCCACAGTTCCTGATCAAACTGCTTAGAAAATATGTGCCCAGCTGCCCATCACGGAGAAAATTGGCTATAACTACTGTACACACTGAAGTCTAGGATTGACAGCTTCAGCATCGGGTGAGCTCTACTCCCTGATGCTGAAGTAGAATAAGGTAGAAAAAAATCAATTATTAGAAACTGATATGATGATTTATCTAGCAATTTATTTAAGCACCACTTGCACTGTGCATTTGCCAATCATGGCTTCACTTGCTACCTGGAGCACAATGACCTGGAGAAGCAGCTGAAGTAATTGGTCATGGCCGATTGACACCTGCTTCCATAAAATCTCGCTTTCCTGCCAGCCCACCTTGTGGAGATGGAGCATCAAAGGAGAGTGCCAACGGGGTTCAGTATTACCCTTTCAGGAACTATCCTGGCTTTGATCCTCCAGTGAGGTCTCTTCTCTTCCACAATCATTGATGTCAAACAATCTTTCCAGAAAGATTCCCACGACAATGCCCAGATGGCACCCTGTTGCAGTCTTTCCAGAAGGCAGAAAAATTTGTGTTCTCATATGGAAGAAGGTAGGTGAGAAAAATGGCCAAATTCTTTGTGAAACTTCCTTCACAAAGGCCCTGACTACATCCACAAGGGAGAAACCCTCGCGATAATATCACTTTATAAAGGCCTCACCTCTGAACGTCATCACATTGGCCACTAGTGTTTAACACGTGAATTACAGAGGAGCATATTCAAACCCCGACAGCCTGGATATCTGTTCTTTCTAATTTATCGCGTAATTGCCTAGCTGGCTATCAATCACCAAGCTCACTTACCTCCACCTCATTGACAGTTTCCTACCTGTTTATTCTCCTCTCTAATTACCGTATTCTTGATTTGAGAGTTAAACATTTCCTCTCCGAGTGTTAAACCTTAATTGTACCCAGCACTCTAGGCCACTCTCCATATCTACCAGAAAGTTCCGTTATCTCTAAATAAAACTCTAGCTTCTTCATCAAGCAGGGCAATTCACATTCTGGTTCAATCCTCACTCCTTTTCCAGTCTTTTCTATATTCAAATTTCCTTTATGTGTTAAACTGTCAGTTTTTTTTTTTACTAGAATACAAATTCCTCAATTTCATAAGTTTTTTTATTTTACTTTGATCCTGCTAAAAATGGAATGGATGATAAACAAATTTTTACTAAATACGCACCTATATGTACTCACTATTGTGAAAAGATGTCTGAATTCTATGTGCAATTATATTTATTGACCAATTTTATGTCAAAAATCTTTTTTAAACTCTACAATATTCAACCAATAGAGATATTCTGTAAATATTTAATAACCAACCAAATATTTTTACTAGGAAACCAATAATGTATGTTGCTACTATTGTTTAAATTAGATCAAGGCTATCTCATTTTTGCATTATTGGCATTCTTTTGTCTAGGTATTCGCTTTCCAAATAAAAATAAAAATGGGTTCTCAGCTTGGTAAACAATAATAGGACTACCCGTAGTCATTTTGAAGCTGGCTTCAGACTCACAGAGATTCACCTGCCTCTGCCTACTGAATATTGACATTATAAGTGCATACTACCATGTTTGGTTTTGTCTAATACTTCCTTACTGCAGAGGACTGTCTGTGTGTATTACAGGCTATTCACCAAAGCTTCTCATTTCTACACACTTAATCCCAGTTGCAGTTTCTCTATTCAGGCTTATAATCAACAGTATCTTCAGACATTGCCAAATGTCAGGGGGAGGTGTAGGGAGAATGAAATGCACCCAGTTTGAGAGTCATTATGATGATGTCTTGAAATTTTTGGCTCTCTAAAAAGTATTTAGAATGACGAATGTACACAAAGGTCTCAATTACTTACAAACTAGTAGGAAAATGCAGTAAAAATAAAGAGTACATAGTAAGGAGATAAAGTAAACTTGTTTACAAAATATTCATACTGTCAAATAAGGTAATTTTCTGTGTAGAACAAAACCAAAAAACTATATGATGTTCCAAAAACCACGCCACAACCCACAGCAATATGCTCCATATCAACTGGTATTCCATATGGTCCATATTAACTGTGACTGCCTTAAGTCTATATAAGAGATTTATGTCTCCTTTTTCCTAATAAAACTAAAAGAAATTTGTAAAAATATATATGGAGGTAGTGTTCTCTGGCTATTGGCAATTTTTTATTTCTGTAGTCAAAAGTTTATTTATTGTCACACACATTGTTTTTGTGTTTAGTTGGCTGACATTTTCCAGAAGGTTAATTCCACAATGATTTCAGCAATCTAAGTTTGCAAAGGAGTTGTCACCATATTGTCTAATTTCTCTTCATATTTTGAGTAAGTCTTTTAAATTGCTGAGGTATTATGCTTGAGAAAATGACTTGAGTTTTGTACAATAACAGCTTTTCATTTGTATTATGAGCCTTAACATCCACTTAGAGTATCAACTCTCATAGTTCCAAATATGTTATTATGAGCCATTTGGAAATGTAAAAGCATTCATAAGTGAATCCATCCTAGAATAGTTCAAATTGTTTTGCTATATGAGACGCATTGAAAAATTAAAACAAATAATATCAAAATGTATATGCACTTTGGCTAAATGAAGTAAATGTATTTTGGGTCATCCAAATACATTTCTCTTCATATCAAGTGAGCCCTTTGGAAAAGTTGCTTTTATATTTTATTACGAGTAGTAAACAGTACTTCAGAAATAACCAATGCAAGGAACAATGCAAATCTTCTCCAACGAATAGAAAACGTGACTTTATTATATCTATGAGGAGTTAAAAATCTGAAACCTATAGCCATTTGGTTCTCATGAATCTTTGTCAGTGTAGTACATTGAAACAAACTGTGCAAATTAATAAAAAGATTTATTACCCTCTATTCGCATACATTGTGTTT
Organism: Psammomys obesus; assembly: GCF_907164565.1. Taxonomy (NCBI): domain Eukaryota; kingdom Metazoa; phylum Chordata; class Mammalia; order Rodentia; family Muridae; genus Psammomys; species Psammomys obesus. The sequence continues at coordinate 3,911,922 of NW_026594216.1, read as the reverse complement.
GTGATCAAGTAACACTGCACACACTGAAAAACTGAATAATGACCATCATATTGTTCAGCCCCTTATATTTCAGACTTTAAAAGAGAAGAAAGGTCAAGTGCTCTTACTTTGGAAAAATCAAAAAATTTCCATCCGTGTCTACTTCTGTAATTCCATCCACCTCACACTCGAGCCCAAGTGTATGGAACCACCCTGCTGCTTTGCCATATTTAGATCTTGTGGTACATAAGCAGCTATTACTGCTTGAATCACACCTGGCCTTATAATGCTGGTACAAAAGAAAAATATAATGCTTGTGTTAGCCCAGCAATATTTATGTTTTCCTAGGCTCAAAGCTAGGTGACATCTATCATCTCAGATAATCCATTTTTTTCTCCCTTTCCTGCATGTTCTCATCTCCCTTCCTAACAAACATTTTAAAGTACTTTCATATAGATATTTAGAATTATAATTAAGCACCTTCATTGGCACAAAAGAAGAAAGACCAAACACAATCAACCTCCTTTTTGCTTTTCCTCATTTTAAGACAGGAAGAATACGTTAATAATTTTAATAGGTCTTTAACTATAAGTTCTCCATCCTCATAGCAATTTTGAAGGTACACAATGACTCTGAGAAAGACTAGCTCTCTTAGGCAAAGGTAGAAACCAGAGAGATTCAATTCTGATGCTGATGTGCATTTCCATGCGATTCCAACTCTAAGTATTTCACATGAGGTAGATGAGACAGTGGATGGCGAAGAGCTGCAGACAGGAATATAGAATAATACTCTCCATTCCAGTATGTTGACTCTGATACAAAGAATAAGGTTCCCACAAAGAAGCCTGAACCACACTTCCCTGAGACTCTGATATGTTTGCTTGTATATGAAAATAAAATTTAGATTCCCAAAAGCAGTAAGTTACTAATCAACCGACTTGCAATGAGATGACGTACTATGTGAACAGACTCAATGTAATCACAAGGGTCTTTAACAAGACAAAGTTGGGCAAGAAAGTGAGTTTCATGGTAGTTTTACTTAGGATGGAATAAAATGGCTTTTGTAGGCCATAATGATGGGGATAGAGGTACAAACCAATGGGTGTGGGCAACCTCTAGCAACCAGAAAACTCAGACAAACAGAAGCTCCCCCAGTTAGCTAGAAAAAAAATACAACCTTGGTGGCATCTTAATTTTGACCTCTCAAGACTTATCCTATACTTTAGAATTAGACAGCCCTAAGAATATGAGCGTGTGTTCATTTTAGCCACCTAATTTTTGCTGATTGCCTATACGTGTTTTTTAATAGAAGGAACTGATACCATGCCAATTCTGTTTTCAAATCATTCTAAACACAATCAGCACATAATTCACAAGAAAATGTTAATCTCCTATTGTCATCAAGGAATCCTTAGCTCTAAACTATATAAACAATATAAATGTTTCCACTTTTTATTTCTTTATATTTACTCAAGCATATAGCAAACCTAGCAGCAATTACTTTTTGATAACCTGCTATAATTTTCTACTGAGAAGTTGTTGGGAGGCAAAATAGGCAACAGTTCTGGCCTTCAAAGACTTGTGACCAGAAAAGTACACAACTCAGTTCATTGGAAGCATGCTGTGAACTTTCCTCTTACCTAAGTCAATAAAGAAGAAAAGAGTAGAGAATACAAGAGAGATGCCATTTGTGCGCCTAATTCAATGATAAGCTTGGGTATACATTTTCTGAGGCTCAACTAGTTCTGTGTCACACAGATGTTGTCTTTTCCAGAATCAATGTCCAAAAGAACCTCCCTTGAAGTGATTCGACCTTAAGGGTGATTTCTCTTACTCGATTCTGATTCTGTCTCTCTTTTTTTTCTTTATTAATTATACTTTATTCACTTTGTATTCCCCCTGTGGTTCTCTCCCTCCTCCTGTCCCAATCCCTCCCTTCCTCCACCCTCTGCATGCATGCCCCTCCCCAAGTCCACTGATAGGGGAGGACTTCTTTTCCTTCCTTCTGATCCTAGTCAATTAGGTCTCATCAGGAGTGGCTGCATTGTCTTCTTCTGTGGCCTGGTAATGCTGCTTCCAACCTTGGGGACGTATTTAAAGAGCAGGCCAATCAGAGGCTGGACATCTGATTCTCTTTTTGAAAAGCCCCTGCTGCTTTTATTACAATGGTTTTGACTGTTTTTTTTTCTTCCATTATTAATATCTATGCCAGGGGTGTTTAATGTGTGTACACCCATGTGGAGGCCAATGTATGATCTCTGATGTTGTTCTACAGGCATTGGCTATTTTGTTTATAAGGCAGAATCTCTCATCCAACCTGGAACTTACCAAGTGGGCTAAGCTGGAGGGCTAATGATCCCCAGCTATCTCCCTGTGCATCCTTTCCAGTGCTGAGATTACAAGCACATGCCACCATGTGTATTTATTTTTCATATGTCCTGAGGACCCAACTCAGGCCCTCTTAGTTGCAAGGTGAGTACTTTACAGTTGAGCTATTTCCTACACTGACTTTGGTTGTTTCTCTATAGCCAAAATACTCTTCTGATGTTTCTGAGAGGGTATCATATACTATAACGCCCTTTCAGCTGGTAACCATAGATATAATTATATACCTGCAATAGGAAACCAAGGAAGAACAAATACCACCTATTTTACCTCAAGGGGAAACTGCATGTCAGAGAAAGATGAAAGCCAAAGATGACAATTTACCAGCCTGCTCAAAAATAATGCTTGAAACAAACAAGTTAAAGAACAATCCTAGAAGAGTTTTAAGGTGATTGAGGCTTTCTTTTTTAATAATGTTTTTACTTAGTATAAATTTCTTATCCTTGTACAATGCATTTTGATCATATCCACTCATCATTACCTAATTCTAGCTCTGACTAGTGTCCCCCCACCCATCTTCCTCCCAAATTCATGCCCTCCGTGTGTGTGTGTGTCATTGATAAGCCCCTGAGTCCAATTAGTGCTGCCTATGTACACATGGGTGGGGGCGATCCATGAGGCATGGGCACTATATTGGTCTTAACTTCAATAAACACTGATTCTCATCTCAGTAACCACCCACTTGTTAATAACTTCCCCAGTAAGAACAAGGCTTCTGGGGCCCCTTTTTTCATTTGCATTCAAATTCTGACTGACCTGCTATTGTGCAGGTCTTGTGCCAGTTTCTATGAGTTGATGTGCAGCAGCTGTCATGTCCAAAAGTCAGCCTTCCTCATCTTCTGCCAACTCCTTTGTGGTGTTTCCTGAGCCTTGGATGGAAAGCAGTTAAAAGAGATGACTCATTCACAGCTGAGCTCCTTGAAGTGGTAGGAGACTTTGAATTAACTGTTAACCACAGTGAAAAAAAAAATCATCTCTAACAAAAGTTGACAGCAACACAAATCTACTAATATAAACAAATATCTAGAAGGGAGTTTGAAAGTGTAACTGTTTAACACAAACAAAACAGTAGGTTCCATGCTAGGATCTATGATCTCCCCGATTATTAGCTTTTAACCAGTTTTACAGCACCAGGAGTGAAATTCTTCCTATGGAGTAGGCATCACCAAGCAGAAAGTGGTTGGTTATCTCTATAATTATGGTGTCACTACTGCATGAGTGGGTACATATTGCCAGGCAACTCAGTATGCTAGCATGTAGGATTGAGAACCTGATGAGACCATAAATATCTTCCTTCCCAGCAGCCTGTGTAGCACCTTCCGGCAAGATGTGAGCTAAAGGCTGCCTTTCAAAAGTGTTTTGACAACAATACCGAAGAAGAAATATATAACAGAAGACTGCATTCGAGTAGTGGGCTGTGTGTGCTCTTATATTACGTTATTAATGTTTTTGTTAGTTAAATTATTTGTGTGGAAGGTAAGAGCATGTGCCATGGCATGTGTGTGGAGGTCAGAAGATAATTCGGGAGTCAGATCTTTTCTTTTCCATGTGGGTCTATGGAACGAAACTCAAGGGTCATCAGCAAGTATTTTTACTCAGTTATCCCACTGGCCTTAATGTTAACTTTTTTTTAGAATACGTATGTGTCTATGCTCTCACACACACATATATACGTGCATATATATGGAGAGAGAGAGAGAGAACACTGTGTGTGTTTATGTGTGCACACATGTAGGTCTTGTAGTGGTCAGAAGAAGGCATCAGCCCCTGGAGTTGTTAGTTGTGCACTGCCTGACATAGGTAAGGGGAACCAAACTCAGGCCTTGTTAACTACTGAGCCATCAGTTCAGCCTCCTGAACATTAGGTCTTCAGATAACTGCTGCTGCTTGCTGCTAGTAATAGTAGTAGCGGTAGTAACGACAACAATAATAGTAATAATGATGGAGAAGAAGAGAATATTTCTGATCATATATGTGTGTATATATAGACACATATATGATGTGGAATGAAAATAAATTATAAATACTAAAGTGAAAGCATGTTCTGATTCTTCCCCCCGACAAGACCTCTTAGATCAAGTTTTCACTCTCTAAGATATTCAAATTCTTCAAGGGAAAGTGAGTATCTGTTTCTCATGGGTTTTCATGGCATCACATATGTACTCTTGCATGTGTTGTACGCTGATTTTACTCAACATGATAAAATATGTCTGCAATTGTTGATCTTCCCATTGTGAGCAAAGTCTAATGGGGATTGCTTCCAATTCGTACTCAGAAGACTATACTTACGTGGACCATGCCTATAGTTTGTCGATTTCACACTTGGAGTTACTGTTGTCTCTTCAGAAGTCCCAGGCACACAGTAGAGACTCAGTTTCTGAATTCCCTGCCAAACTAGTAGTGCATTGATCAAGCCTTTATATGTTCATAAGACAAATTCAAGACTTCTGAAGAACTTACAAAATAGCATCAAAAGTAAAAGAAGTCTGGGGAGCTTTCTCTCTTTAATCTTGTTTTGAGATCAAACAAGTTCCCACTGGTCTTCAGAGATGATAAAATGTGTAACAGACAAGCTATCTTGTGTGTGACTGAAGGTATGAGAGACGAGGGACCACACATACACACACGCATCCAGTGACTCAGAGAAAATTAAATGACATATAAATAGAAATACTACTTTTTCCTATAGTTAGCACATAGCTAATACATCTACTAGGCAACTATCTTCTTGAATTGCTTTAGAATCCTTCATGACATGCTATGTTACCTTCTTACATGCATGAACTCAAGAATGTTAGACTGTCACTCACGTAGAATTTCTATCTATTTTTAATGTTTGCATACATTTTATATGAGGATTATTTGGGCTCATTTATATTTTAACATAGCCAGATACAATCAATATAAAAATTGAACATGTATGCTTTCAACAATATTTAGTTTAAGTGATAAATAAAACCAATTACAAAGTAAACAAACAACCAAACAAATCACATCACTGAAGTTTGCACAGTGAAAATGAATTTTTTTCCCTGCATCTGATTGAGTGAACACTACAGAAGTATCATTCCCTTTGATACTCCTGGCTTGGGAAACATGGATGACAATCATCATACTAAAAATCAGTGTATAGTCTTCCTCTATATCTATCCATTAAAAACTGTTTAGCAGTTTTTAGTTTATAGTTGTAGTTTCTCCTCTGCTCAGCAAAGTATTCCAAAATTTAAAGGTGTCCATTACTAGTATGTGCTATAATGAGATGATCGTGTTTTCAATGAGTATGGGACACAATAATTTTCTTTGTTTGGTTTGGTCTTAAGATGTTAGGCCATTACTTATAGATAACATTTTTTGTTATTATCAGCATGGGTGAACTAGGAGAATAGATAACATGGAGCAAAGAATCCAAGGAAGAAATTCAGGAAGGCTTGTATGGACCACCTTATCTGATGCTAAAGCTTTTGTGCTATTTTTTTCCTATAGGTGATAAGGAATCATTGGAGAAAATTTTATTAGGGAATTAGCAAGAAAGCTTGCATTTTACAATGCAATTTTGTATCATATATGGAAGATGAATTAGAATGAACCTAGAAATAGTTACATAAATACATATTTTAAATGAAAGAATGGATTAATTTAAATTGTAATTTCATTTCTTGTTCTCTTCCTCTACTTCCTTAGGCAATTTGCCTTATCATTCACTGCAAAACGATGTATTCTAGAATATACAAAATAGTCTACATATTAGTAATAATGGTAACATTTATTATTACCTTTAGTAAAAATGGTAACATTTATTAAGCCTTCTGTGTGTTGTTGTCATCTAATCTTCACAATAAGCAGCACTGTGAGAATCACTCCCCCCCACTTTTCACACAGGGGGAGACTGAGACAGAGATCATAACAGATTATACAGTTATGTGGTGTCAGATCCTGAATTCCAGCTTTCAGGCCAGTCGGAATCAATGCTGTGGATTCTAACAGAGGCCTCAGCAGTGGTAGATCCTGAGAACATTTTTACCCTGTTCTGTAAGGCTAATATAGACAAAAAGTGGAAGAGTATCTAAAGAATAAAGACAGGGAATGATGTCAGGTCAAAGTAGAAAGCTTGGTAAATGCTTTCTCAAGATTATACATGAGTAAGTCTCCAAAGGTGAATTTATTCCTTGAGGCATTTATCATTAATTCATTTACCCAATATTTTTTTTAATACTTAAGGTTAAGGCACTGTGTCAGGAGAATGTTTGTGGCATTTTATTCATTTGAAACATATTTTGCAGCATAAAATTAATAAAAAATAATTACAAGATTAAATAACATTAGGGGGGAAAGTACATGGTTCCATATACTGTCTTCAAAAAGAATGAATCTATGAAGGTAAAGTTTAAAGCAAATCCTATGGCTAAAAGTTATTAAATGAAATGAGGGAATGTAGTGTAAGATACACATTCCAGTCAGAGTTAGTAAAGATCCTCTCAGAGAAATAGGTGAACCCAAAGAACTGAAATTCATTTAATCTGACAATAACAAGGGCTGATAAGCAGAATTACCACTCTGATTAACAGGAGTAGCCAGGGAGAAGTTCAATAGCATTGCCTGGGCTGTTCAAGCTCTAATTAAAGACATTCAGAGTCTCCCTTGGGATTTTAAAAGTTCACTAGGCCTTCTGGGCCAGAATAGAAGTGGTTAAACTGTGGAATGATGGGTAGAGTTTTAAGTATGTTTTGAAAATATGATTATTAAGATTTGATGATTAATTACATATCAATACTGAGAAAGTAAAGGGCAAGCTAAAATCAATTTATCTCTTCCTAGGCTACATGAATGAGTAGATGGTTTCATCCAATCAAGCTATAAAGTTTTTGTCAGAGAGGTCCTAGAGGCTTTCCAAATAATATGGCTATTGCTCTTGGTTGCCCACCAACCAAAAACTACATGCTAAAGATAGCACACTTTGGTTACAGAACACTCTGTACTGACCTGGAAATTCCATTCCTGTTGACAATTTTTCATAGTGACAGAGGTACTGAGCAGGCTGAATGGGGAGAAAGTAAACAACTATTTTACCCAGCAGTGGACTCTACTTATTGCAACACTGAACTTCCAGGCATATTGTAACTATTGGTACAATAGTGGCATGAATGATACTGAGGTAACCAATTGCTTTGTGAGCCATGGCCAAAGGGGTCTGGGGACAGAGGGGTTATTCTATCATTGACTATTGTTATTTTGCTAAATGGATATGCTGTTAAACTGCCCTTTACTTATGCATGTTTATCCTCCTAGTTTAATGGAGTTCTCAGCCTTTTTCAGAATTTTTTTTTCTTTTTTCCAATGGGTCGTGATAAATTCAAGAGTAGTAATTGGCCAAAGTGATGAGTAAAAGTGCCTTTAGAGTACTGAGCCCTAAATCTGACATCTACCTCAGCCCCTTCAAGGCCCAAAGAACATGGTAGAGAGAAGCAGAAAACTTATACCATCTAGTGGATAAGAAGCACTACAGTATGCTGCCTCCTGGATATGATGTGACCATTTACTCCCATGAATGTACTACAGATACAGCTACTTAAGCAGGCCAACTTAAAGAAGGGCAGTCAACATTTTACCAACGATGTAAAAGGGGCTCAGAAAGCTCAAATCCTCAAGGCACTATTTTAAGTTTATGTTTACTGGGGGGAAAGGATATTCTTTTCTTTAGTGACATAGCTACTGATTAATCATCCATGTTCCCGTAAGTAATATCCGATCCATTCTCACACAGCAAGTATATTTAATTCACGGGGTCCCCTTAACATGCAAACATACACAAAACAAAACAAACAAAAACCCATGAAACTAAAAAGTAGACTTGTTGGGGGGGAAAGGTTTCAGTAGGAGATGAAAATGTTGAGAAAGGGGAGTGGCCGAGGTAAAAATGACCAAAATTCATTACATGCATACATGAAATTGTCTAAGTAGAAGATAAATGAATAAAATGAAACAAAACTGAACAAAATAGAAGTAGAAAGATGGTCTAAGTGGGGTGAAAGACTGGAGAATCACATGTTTCATCTGAGGCATTTTAGGCTATCTAAAGGTGGGAATTTGATGGAGTTAGAAAAGATATCTGCAATAAGGATATAGAGTAGATAATCTGTGATAAATTGATGCTAACTTTAAATTGAGATAATTTAATTAAATTGTGATAAATTAATCTGTGTTAAATTGAAGTCCTGTAACAGCTTGGCAAAATAGAACGAGAGAGAGAGAGAGAGAGAGACCTTTTAATAGAGCTAAAGGATATTCAAAACATGGCATGTTATGGGCTAAGGAAACAGAAGAGATTCCGGGAGAATTAAAAATTAAAACCTAGCAAGACAGCAGTACAGAGGAGTTTGAGGTGAAACAGGTTGTTCACACTTGATCTTAGCCAAAAGGCCAAGAAGTGATGGAAACAGTTGTTTACATGTTATTTACTGACAGGAGGAAAAAAATAAAACGTGTTGAATTTAGCCCCCAGGACAGCATTAGCTCCAGTGGAATGTTAAGGGTGGGTTGCCCTGGGAAGGTAAAACATTTCTTCGCAAAAATCTTGTTGAGAAGAATGAAAGATATTAACTGAGGTGAGACAGAGGGTCAAGGAAAGCTGTTTATTCCACATTGATTTTGAATGTATGTGTTTATTCTTGTTTTACAGTGGAAGGGTTGGAGTCATGTTTCAATGGTCTGAAAGGATTCACCAAGAGAAGAAAGATGGCTTCTTGTATGTCAAATTCTCCTCCCCACACCAAGAGAAAGGATATATTTTAAAGAAGGAGACCAAAGAGAGCAAAAGAAATCACAAGATCAAATGTGGCTAGGAGGTGAAAACATGACCAGAAAACATATCTCCACACAAATGTGGATAAATCTTTCCCCAGAGTAAAATTTTTCCCTCAGAACTTCAAATAAATCTTTAGTCATTTGTAGAGCCATTAAATCTTTCCTGTTAGCTCTGTGGCTCTTAATGTGGTTAATAGCCCAAATATTTACTTAGCATAGATAACAGTTCAGCATTACGTACTTAAAGGTGCCCAGTGAAAGGATGATCTCATGCTTGCATTTCCAAGATGCCCAACATCATCTCCACACAGAAACAGGAGTATATCTCGCAGAATAGCTCTAGATTTTCAGCTTTTGAAAACGAAATTATCACAGGTTGCTACATGTCTTTATTGAAATTCAATGCTTGATATGCCATAGGAGTAAAATAAAATTCCTCACTGGAAAATTAATGACTAGATATCTCTGGAAGAAGTCTTTTTTTTTTTTCTGTGAAATATGGACAGGGTAGCAGAGCTGAAACAGCAACATTCAAAGACATACGTTACAAAGAATACAACAATACATGCAGACAGACAGTTTTTCTCCTAAAACATCTTTTTTAATTTTATTTTTTTCTTCACAATTTATTCAATATTTATCCCAATTGAAGCCCCCCCCCCATTCCCACCAGTCATCCCTCTTCTCCTGATAGCCTTGCCCTAGTCCACTGAAAGAGGGAGATCTCCACCATTGCCATCTGCCCATAGTTTGTTAAGTCTCATAAGGACCGCCTGGATCCTCCCCCCTCTGTGGCCTGGCAAGGCTGCATCACCAGGGGTGAGTGATCAAAGAGCAGACAACTGAGTTCATGATAGAGGCAGCCCCTGTTCCCCTCACTCGGAGATCTACATGGAGACCTGAGCTGCCAATTGGCCATATCTGAGCAAGGGGTTTAGGTCTCCAGGCATTTTCCTCCATTGGTGCATCATTCTGCAGAAACCCCTGGGCTCAGATCCTTTAGGTTTGTTGTTCTCCTTGTGGGACTCCTGTCCCCTTCATGTCCCTCTATACCCACCCCTCTCTTCTTCCAAAGACTCCCAGAACTCTGTGCAAAGTTTGGCCTGAGGCTCAGCATGTGTTTCCATCACTTGTTTGGTGGATCCTATAGTAGGCTCCCATCCTGTTTCCTCTCTTCCACCAATTCTGTTGCCTATCCTGTTTGCCATTCTGAATGAGATTTAAGCATCCTCCCTAGGGTCCTCCTTAGTGTTTAGCTTTTTTAGGTCTGTAAATGGCTATCCTATATTATACAGCTAATATCTGCTTATAAGTGAGTGTATACCATGCTTGTCTTTCTGTTTCTGGGTGACCTCACTCAGGATGATCTCTTCTAGTTCCATACATTTGACTGCAAATTTCATGATTTCCTTGTTTTTAATAGCTGAGTAGTATTCCATTGTATAGATGTACCAGAATTTCTGTATCCATTCCTCCGTCAAGGGATATCTAGGTTGTTTCCAGATTCTGGTTATTATCAATAAAGCTGCTATGAACATAGTTGATCAAATGTCCTTGTTGAATGGTGGGGCATCTTTTGGGTATATGCACAGGAGTGGTATAGCTGGATCTTGAGGTAGTGCTATTCCAAATTTTCTGAGAAAGCAGAAGATTGATTTCCAAACTGGTTGTACAAGTTTGCACTCCCATCAGCAATGTAGGAGGGTTCCCCTTTCTCCACATCTTCTCCAGCATGTGTTGTTACTTTTGTTTTTAATCTTAGCCATTCTGGCTGGTGTAAAATGGAATCTCAGAGTTGTTTTGATTTGCATTTCCCTAATGATAGAGGATATTGAGCATTTTTTAAGTGTTTCTCTGCCATTCGATATTTCTCTGTTAAGAATGCTCTGCTTAACTCTGTAGTCCATTTTCTAAGTGGATTATTTGGTTTGTTGCTGTCCAATTTCTTGAGTTTTTTTTTTTTTTTAATATCTTCTGGATATCAGCCCTCTCTCATCTGTAGGGTTGGTGAAGAACTTTTCCCAGTCTGTAGGCTGTCATCCTAAAACATTTTTATGCACAGTTTTCTCATACTTCTCCCCAAACAACTGAGGAATTATGGGTTATGGTAGATACATGATAAGAGAATGGATAATTAAAAATATGGACACACGGCATAAGCATTCTGTGAAACAGAAGGAGTAAATTAAATATGCATTACTTTTCCATTGCAGTGAAGAGACACCATGATCAAGAGCATTTAATTAGAGGCTTGCTAGCACTTTAGGGGGCTTAGTCTGTAACCTTCATGGTGAGGAGCATGACAATAGGCAGGTGAGCATTGCAGTGGAGCAATGACTGAGAGCTTACATCTGACCTACAAGTTGAAGCCAGGAAGAGAAAAGACACCCTGGCATGGAATTTTGAAAACTCAAAGCCAATCCACAGTGCCACATGTCCTCCCAAAAGGTCACACCTCCAAATCCTTTTCCAAACAGGGACTAAGCATTTGAATATAGGAGCCAATAGGCTCCATTTTCACCACCACAGCATTCATGACTTGGAAGGAGGTTAATATACTCCTGGCATTTAAAATTGTTTGGATAGTTCTACACCCATGCATTTATAAACAGTATTTCCTGAACTTAGTAGGTTATGAACAAAGGGACATGATGTTGGTAAGGGAACGTGATAGAGATGGTCTGTGAGGAGCTGAAAAGGAGAGGGGGTTGATATGATCAAATTACATTGTTTACATGAAATTAGCAAAGAATGAATTCGAAAAGTTTAAAGGTACAAATAATAATAATTAATAATAATGACACAAAATAAAAGATATGCATGTAAAATTTAAAGAAAGACCAAGACAATAATTTATAAAGTTAGGATAGACAAGTAGATGCACCTTTTTCAATACTTAGACTGTCTGGTGTGATGAGAGGGCAAAAAAATAATGTACAAGTGACTGCTGCTGATGGGGCAGTTCAGCGAAGTACAGCGAGGACTGGGAGATAATGACGTCTCATGAATTTAAAGGTACGATTGAAACAGATCTGGGTACTACCACCTAATGACACTTTTTAAAATGTCAAACAGCTACTTAGAAACATTAAATAGTTACGCAACATCCCATTCCCAAAGCAAGCTGGATGCCCTCTGAGGAGCAAAACTTGAGCTTCACCTCTGTCTCCCATAAACATGGGCACCCACATTCCCTCACATATGCTCCCACAGCCGCACACATACATACACCTGCACACGCAAAAACTGTGCGAGATAAGTAAAGAGGTTACAACAAGTGATTTTGAAAGACTGGATACCATGCACACGTAACTGTAAGATGAGGGCTAGCTTTCTGCCTCCTATCCTGCTTCAGATGAACAAAGAGTGTAACCCGGCTTTCCCCTTCCCTTCAGGCTATTATCGATTGACCGGCCTCTCCACAGTCGTTGCAAAAGTCACATAATCTAAAAGGTCATAAAAGGTACAGAATAAGATTCTGAATGAAGTGACCCTTTGGAGAAAGAACAGAAAATTTTAGGGAAGGGTTAAAGTAAAAATCTCAGTACACTAATAAAAACCTCAAGAGATGGATCAGTTTGTCAAGCTCATTTTGAGACTTCATTCGTAGATTGTAAAATATTTTAAGAGACAAAGACACAAAGACATTGCCAATTAATAAATACAGAGAATCTTTACGCTGGATTTTTTTTTTGCTAAATTAATATTTAATACTTGTATTGAATGTCAATCTTGACCCGATGATGCTATGACTTTGAACAGAACAAAAGAAGGTCAAAACCGCCCTTCATATGAAAGTTTTATATTCTGACAGCACAAAGGAGTGAAATACTTTCTCATCTGAAATAGCAGTTGTCTGGGAGGTTCTTTTATTCTTTCATCAGCACATAGTAAATTGAGTCTTTTCAACAGGAATGCAATTGGGAACTTTAAAGATAATTAAGAAACATAAAATATGTCAGTCTTCTCAAACATAGTTGGAATATGAGTTTTAATCTCTCTCCCTCAAGAAAGTTAGCATAAGTTTAGGTGTATATTCTCATAACTTAAAAATGCCTATCATTTAATATGTATCAGGAAAATATCTGATAACTATGTATAGAAAAATAGAATGCTTGTGCTTTTATAAATACTTAATAAAAGCTGTACTAGAAATACATTGCTGATACATGAGCTGGAATATTTTAATAGGTTGAAATAACATAGCAAAATAAAACATGAGCTTGATGAGTGATTGTGGGATAAATGTGAGGATTCAGCTTTCTCCTGAACATTGTAGAGGCCACAGACAACACAAAGGAACAAGTGTGTCTGTCAGTGTCCACAGGGGTTCTGGCAGCTAAATTGATTGTGGCACAGCATGACTTGTGCCAGAACCTGTAACATTTCCTGTGGCAACTGAAGACTCCATGAAGTTTCCAAAAGTTCCAAACACACTTGTAATTTAGAGACTCTAAGAGAACTCCTGTGATTTACACAGACTTATGGTAAATACAATGCTGGCCTCAACTCCAGTTCAAAAGAGAAAGTTTTCATGAAAGTTCATGCAAACAAAGGCTTATTCTTAATTCATCCTCAGTTTTGACTTTTCTCTTCTACCCTACATCGAAACCCATATTTCATAAAATTCAATTTATTTTCTATAGACTTTCCCGATTTAGAGGTGTTAAACAATAAAAATACGTTTAATTCTTCCTAAAGGTCCTTCAAGGGGTAGAGCAGCAGGCAGTGAATGCTTGTCCATCTCTACTGGGATCCAACACAATGGATGCCATTATAACATTGCTTACTCAGCACTAAAAGTTTCCTAAGGATCTAGCATCATTTCACATATGAGAATTCAGAGATCTCAGGGATCCTAAGTAACACATGCAACAGGATCCCTGCTGCCACCATCCTCAACTGTAGATGCAAGGCACTCTACAATAAAATTAAAAAAAAAAATGCTGACTCTCAACAGGAAGGTTGATCAAAAGTAAAGTACATTTGAAATGTCTAAAACCAATCAAAATTTGCCAAAATATATAGGCCTTAAGCATTTCGAACATATAGCAGTTTCATGTGTGCTAATGTATAATGGGTTGAAATAAAAAATAGAACATTATTTCATGATACATGCAGAGAATAAAGTTCACCTGCCAAGGTTAAAACACCAAAGCAGTCTCCCCCCCAAGTAAGATGAGAAGGCAGCATGACGCTTCCCTCAGTGGCAACCTAGAGGAGACGGGTGGGACATTCTTTCATTCATATGAACTCTCCTCTCTCAGGAGAGGAATTTTTTTAAGGAAGACATAAAGTTAGAAAGATATATGTCGGAGGTATTATGGGAGAGTATGGGAAAAGTGGAAGGTGGATAATATTTCATCGTATACATGTAAGAAAATCGCAATAATATTGTTTTCTAAAACAAAAGAAACAAACAAAAAGAACAGGCCTGGGAGACGGTTCAGCTAATGAAGTGCTCGTCACAGAAGCATGAGGACATTATTGCAATCAAAAGAAGCCAGATGAGGACGTAAATTCAATACCCAGAACTCAGCTCTAAATGTAAAACAAATGAAAGAGACAAAAACAAAACAAACAAAAACCCAAATATCCAAATGTGATAACCTGTACATCTCTGCTTATCATCCCAGCACTGGAGAATGAGAGGCAGCCATGTTCTTGAGTCTCACTGTCCAGTTAACCGAGTTTAATTCATTAGCTCTAGGCAAATAAGAGCTCTTATGGACAGAGCGTGAATAACTACACGGAACCTCTAAACACCTTCTCGCACGGACATACACACACATGCATGCATGCACACACACTTTATATTGACAAGCTCCTTAGCACTGACTACCCTAAACCTGATTAGACATCTAAGATTTAAGTCCACCTTTGCTATAATTGGGTATGAGACTTTGGGGCGTGGTGATTTTTCAATGCCCAGAGACGCAGCTTAAAATTTTATAATCTAAGAAATTTATATTAGACGATTTTAAAAGTTCTTTGTCCTTTTCAATTTTATGTGTCTCCTTTCCAACATTAAATTTAATTGTTATGTAATTAGGTTGATAGACACATTGTAAGTATGTAAAGAATGTTAACTATATGCTAAATGTGGAAATGCAAAGACCAAAAGCTACAAAGTACATTTCATTCATCTAGCCAAATGACCATTGTGTAAGTACTATATTAACACAATACAAAATAGTGTTAAGTTAACAAATAAGTAATTAATTGTAGGACATAGAGAAAATCATTTCACTGAAAGCAGTTTTGGGGTATACTTTGAAGCATAGATTGTCTTCCATGGACTGAGGTAGAGAAAATGTTCTCTATATTCACTTCAAATTCTATGATTTCATTAAAATCTATGATTTCATTAAAATTGTGGCCGAAACCTTGACCATTAAGTACTAACCAAAGAAATACTGCTCTTACAAGAAATAATGAAAATCTTGACATGTACCTCAGTGTTAAAAGCCAAAAATCTTAACCCTTGAACTCCATGGTTCATCGTTTTCAGTCATTATTTTTATCTATCTTTCACTTGTATTTCATGAGGACTTTAAATGGCAGAGTATGTGCTGGTTCTTATTTTTATTGTCAGATTGATTGAACATAGTGTCATCTGGAAAGAGGGAACCTCAGTTAAAGAATTGCCTCTGTTAGACTGGTGTATAACCATGTCTTTAAAAGATGGCAGCTCAGTATCTAAGTGGATTCCCTAGTAACGGGAACAAGGGTTGTCTCTGACATGAACTCAGTGGCTGGATCTCTGAGCACCTTCCCCTGAGTTGAAGCTGCCTTGTCAGGCCACAGAGGAAGACTATGAAAGATAGTCCTGATGAGACCTTATAGGATAGGGTCAGATGGAAGGGTAGGAGGTCCTCCCTTATCAGCAGACTAGGGAAGGGGCATGGGAGGAGATGAGGGAAGGTGGGATTGGAGGTAAATGAGGGATGGGGCTACAGCTGGGATACAAAGTGAATAAACTGTAATTAATATAAAAAATTTTTAAAAAGACTGTCTTTATTGATGATCTCTGTTGGAGGGTCTAGTCTACTGTGGGAGGCACCATCCTTAGGCAGGTAGATCTGGGCAATATAAGAAAGCTAGATAAGCATCCAGATACCAAACCAGTGAGAAGCCTCTTCTATGGCTTCTGTTCTAGATTTCTATTCTGAGTTCCTACCTTTACTTCTTTCAGTGATGGACTGATACCCAGAATCGTAAACTGAAATAAACACTTTCCTTGCCCAGTTTGCTGTTGGTCAGAGTAACAGAAAACAAAAGTAACAGAAAACAAACTAAGGGCATATAAATCTAACTTGATCTGTATAGTATATAAAATTAATATTTACATATTTATATAGTATATAAATCTTCAGTTTAATATTCAAAAATGAACCAGTTACTTTTTTGTTATTGTGACCAACTGTGTGCTTGAATGTACGGTTGTCATGGCAACAGGAATGTGAGGCAGTTGGTCACATTGCATCTGCTGTCAGGAGGCAGAGAAATTCATGCTGGTGCTCAGGTTCCTGTCTCTCTTTGTTTCTGTGAGGACTCCAGTCCGATGAGTAGGACCACGTACATTTATGCTGTTTCTTCTTCCCTTGGCTAATCCAACCTAGAAATTCCCTTCCAGAGATATCCAGAAGTTTGTCTTGCAGGTTTCGCCACATCCTGTAAACATAAAAATATTAACTTCCCCCACGGTATTTTAGAACTATGATTATAGCCTCTATAGAAGCTTCTCTTAGGATTACATAACCAGAAGTTGGGAGGTTATGTTTCTCAGAAGAATGGTAGAAGGTAATGGATGAGTAAAGTAATATTTGTTCTTTACACCTGCTGTTAAAACAACTCATTTACAAAATTATTTTGGCGCAAGAACAGAGAACAGAGAACGTCAAATGAAAAAATGCTGGTGGGGGAAAAAACCAAAGTCAATTAAAACAAGCTAACAAAAATTGTGAACAATCACTCATTTATATGTATTTTATAATATGGCAGCTAAATAAACTTATTCCTATTTTTTTCCTTTGTGTTATAAACACTGTATTTATTATCTCAATCAGGTAAAATCCAGAAATCTTCCACTGGGCTGTTTCTCACTGACATAGGTTTATGGGAGGGAATGGAACAAAATACAACTTTTGTATTAATACATTACTACTAATTACAGAATTGGAATTTTCCTCATTTCTCATCATTTTAAAGATATTTATTTACTTTTTATATGCATTGGTGTTTTGCCCACTTGCATGTATGTCTGTATGAGGGTCCTGGCATTGGAGTTGTGAGTGGCCATATGGATGCTGGGAATTGAACCCTAGTCCTCCGGAATTGCAGCAAGCACTCTTAACTGCTGAGCCATCTCTTCACCTATGTATCATCATTGTTAACAAAAATCTGAGAGATGACTTAAGAGATGGAAGGTTTATTTGGACTCCTGTTTTCAAAGGACCTATGTCCATCTTGGTGTGGAAGGCAAGACAGTGGGGCTATGGCAGCAGTGGCATGGTTCTCACACCTTGGAGAATCAGGAGGAAGAAAATCAAAACAAAAACCAGACTTGGGTATCATCCAGACCCAACCCCAGTGACCTACTTCTGATAGTTAAGCCAGAGTCTCAAAGGTCCCTCAGACCTCCTAATAGCATCCCTACCTGGGAAACGTGTGTCAAAGACTAACAGGAGACATTTATTATTCAAATAATAAAAACATTCAAACACAATTTACGTATAACAAATTACACAATTTCACATGGGATTCCTTCTATAGTTTGCAGATTTTCTTAGATGAAAGTATTAACTGATCTAATTTATATCCATGTTTATTTCCCCAAAGTACTCTGATTAAGTGGCTGGACTCAGAAAGAGTAGAGGACTCACAGAACTTCCTGTGGATTTGTGGATTTGGCTGGTATGGAAGGCTAAGGGCCTGAAAGGGGAATTCTGGTCCAGCTGACACCATGACTCAAATTTGTTGCAACATATCCATGATTTATTGTCTGGCTTGGTCTGGTACTGGTGGTCTCCTTGACTATCTCAGTATCGCTAGAATGTAAGCCCTCTGACAGTAGGGATTTTGGCTTAGAGTACAATATAAGTGGTAAACAACATTTCTGAAGAATGAGTGAATAATCAGAAAGGAGACGCTTCCGAGTTCCAGTTCATTCTCTCTGCTACCCCCTACTTTGCGCATTAACTATCCTTGAGACTCACACTCAGGCACACAGCATGTGAATAGGTAAATTTTACTCTCCATATGTCCCTTATTTCTTGGTATGGCTCAACTGACCTTTGATCTATTTCCAGTATTTGTTTGCGTTATTCAAAAATTATCTGGTGGCTCCTTTTGGTTGTTGTTGTTTAAGCATTACTGTGAAAAAATAACTGATGTGAAGTAATTTAAGAAAGGACAAATTTATTCCGGCCCACAATTGGAAAAAATAGTCTACTGTGTCAAGAATAATATGGTGGCAGCAGGAGGATGAGGCAGCCATTTGTACTGTGTGCCCAGCCACATGGCAAAGAAAAATGGATGCTGGTTCCTAGCTTGTCCTAGGTTGTTTTTCAGTCTTAGACCCCAGCCCAGGGAATGGTGCTCCCATAGCCAGGGTGGGTCCTTAACTTCAGGCAGACCTGCCTGAAAATGTCATTATAGCCACAC
The DNA here is from genome assembly GCF_907164565.1 of Psammomys obesus. Taxonomy (NCBI): domain Eukaryota; kingdom Metazoa; phylum Chordata; class Mammalia; order Rodentia; family Muridae; genus Psammomys; species Psammomys obesus. The sequence continues at coordinate 3,893,091 of NW_026594216.1, read as the reverse complement.
TGAAAGGTATGCCCTCCAGGGCAACTCTGCCCAAAGTTTGGTGATGAGTCTCAGCATCTGCTTTAAGAGCAACAGAACCAAAATATCTGGGCACAGGGGTGTTTTCTGAGACTGATACTCCAACCAAGGACTATGCATGAAGATAACCTAGAACTCCTGCACAGATGTAGCCTATGGAAGCTCAGTATCCAAGTGGGTTCCCTAGTAAAGGGGACAGGGTCTGTCTCTGACATGAATTCAGTGGCTGGCTCTTTGATCACCTCCCCCTGAGGTGAGGGGGGGGAGCAGAGGACAGCCTTAACAGGCCATAGAGGAAGACAATGCAGCCAGTCCTGATGAGACCTGATAGACTAGGGTCAGATGGAAGGGGAGGAGGACTGGGTAAGAAGCAAGGGAAAAAAGAGGAAGGGAGGGTGGGATTGGGAGGAAATAAGGGAGGGGGCTACAGCTGGGATACAAAGTGAATAAACAAATATAAAAAAGGTGTGTCTTAAGTGATTCTAATTTCTATCAAGTTGACAATTAAGATTAGCTATCAGAATTCTTCTAGACCCTGATTTAATATTCATGTAGATCAGTATGTTCTTCCTTATAATGCCCTTGGAAATTCTGTATCTATTTTTTATGTGTCTTAATTTTAACCTCTCAAACTCCTTGCTTGCCCTTATGAGGAATTCCTGCTTAGCTCCATCTCTGCTGTCTCCAGCTGGCTTCAGATTGTCAGCAGATCAACCTCTCTACATAATTCTGGAAGTCCCCTTTCATCTCATTTAACCCTGTCTGAAATCCCTTTATGTAGTCATAGTGCACCAAAAAATTGTGGATCTTTGCTCTACATAAAAAGAACAACCTATTATAGATTTAAATCTGATAAGCTCACTACGAATCTTGCAAGGTTGTAAAAGCTTGCAACTTTAAAAATAGCAAACATTTATTGAGCTTTTATTATGTCCCAGACATTGTGCTAAGCATTTTGTGTATTACATCACTACCTTTGTGCAACTTTATGAATAGAGTTGGCTGCTTTAGTCCCATTATTCAGACAAAGAAGATAAAAACAGAAAGACCAAGACGTTTGCCCAAAACCGTCTAGCTGACTTGCAACACCATAAGGTCTGAGAGTTGGGTTTCTCATCAAGGCCTGGGTTCTGAAGAAGCCCACCAAACACCATTAATTTCTCTTGGACACAAAAGAATTTTAGCACAGTTTCACAATTCATTTATTAAATAAGTGAACTGGGTAAATTCAGAGGCAAGCAATCTTTTAAAATTTGCAACATAGAACCGAAAAGAGGATGTTTGCAACTCAGAGCTGTCTTTGATTTGGTGAATTCCCAGAAGATCACTGTGATTCCAAATAGACAAATGGGTTCCAATGAGGCAGAAATATCTTTTTGTTCCCTTCACAGCAAAATCATCTTGTCTTTACTAATTTTTCATGCTATATTACATTCATATTCCACTGGTGAGAAACAGACAACTCAAAAGTATTTCTTTAAAATTCCCTCTTAGCTTCCCTAGAGAATGGCTCTGGCCATTAAGCTGCCATGTAATGTACATTTTACCTGGATGTAGTTGCAGTTACAATTAGTAACTTAAATAAACACCATAGCACTTCACTGCTCAGCAATGGGACAGACAGAAGTAGAACTGGCAACTCCTGTTCCAATCATGATATTCTAATTACCAATATAGTCTTGTGGAAAAATAAAAAAAAAAAAACATCTTGTTTTATTTTCTCTCCACTGTAATAATTTTTAAAACATTACTCAGCATGGATAAGCTATAAGATATATTAGAAAACAATAATTTTAATGATTTTACTTCCAAATGTGTTTTAGAGTCTTCATGCTGATAAAGTCACCTTCTGAGTAATTAATTTGCAAAGGTATGGCTGAGGAGAGAGGGGTCTGCTCTTAAGAGCACTGGTTTCCCTTTCAGCGGATCAGTCTCTAGCACCCACATGGCAGCTCGAAAACTGAATCTCATTTCCAGTTCTCCATGGGCACTGCGTGCTTGTGGTGCACAAACATCCATACAGACAGAAGACTCATGTAATTAATCAATTAATTTTTTAATAGAGATGTTAGCTAAGCTTGGAATTTGCCTGCAGTGGGTCCAGAAAGGGCTTTACAATCTGAATGACTGTATGTAGGGCTTATGTATGTACGTAGGGCTTAATTTCTGTGACGTTATATGTTAAATTAGGAAAAGGGAGAGAAGCCAGACAGTGGAAGACAGGTGTTAGAGGAACACATTATGGCTGCCTCAGGAACTACAGCTCCTGCAATTTACAGCTAAATTTCCTTCATATCAAATCACTCAGGCATTGTTGCTAAGTCTACACACACTCTTGCTTTCTCTTTCAGCAAATAGGCTTTCATGCCTCTTTTAGAGCAGCAACTAGTTTTGTCAACAGCCAAAGCAGCTCACTGCTGTGAAAATAACTTGGAGTAAAAACCAACCAACCAAATAAAAAAAAAAATATATTTGTTCCTCAGAATTGAAGTGGAAAGCAAAAATACCTGGGGATACAGTGTTCAAAGACACATGGTAAGGTTTGCAAAAAAAAATAACAATGCTGAAACTCTTATTGGGAATAGAGTCCTGGAGTTGAAATTCTTTCAGTTTGGAAGCCGTTCTGGCATTGGCATCCTTCCACAATGCTTCCAGATGCTTTTGAGCTTTGACAGTTTCGTCAACTCAACGAGGCTGTGAAAAGAAGAGGACTAAATATATTTATTTTATTTTGTGATCCTAAGTGTTGGTGTATCCAAAGCTTCCTGCTTCTTAGTGCCTGTGTAATTACCACATGAGGCTAATCCCAGACTTGGTTGATTGATTAGAAGGTCCTCTTGCTGAAGACAGTGGCTGGATATTGCATAGACAACCCTGCTCCTATTTTGGGCAGAAATGACCTAGAAATCCATAAAACTAGCTGTCTGAAAATTGAGCAATAATGTGTTAAATGACAAAAATAAGTTGTTTTCATGAATTTTCAGTTAAAATAACTAGATCTGTAAAGTGACTGTGAAGGTGAGATGAAATTAGATGTCCTCATTTATTTATTGTAATCAAGAACATCCTGAATTGAGTGCCATGAGGCTTTTTAGCATCACTGGTGTACTCTTTCAATGGTCACATGCCTTTTACTAGGAAAACTACATGCATCCCAATATTCACTGACACTACACAACGTAGATTAAAATTCTTTACAAGGGCTATGGGGATTGTTCTGTCACTAAGGGCTTTCTTTGCAAGAGCAAGGACCTGAGTTTCACTCCTTAGAACCCATGTAGACATTCAGGGTTTGCTAGGCTACACTTGTAATTCCAGAGCTGGAAAAGTAGAGATAGGAGGGTCTTTCTGGCCTCCCGGTTTATCCTGGTTGGTGAGATCAACCAATGAGAGACCTTGTATCAAAAGAGATGGACATAGTTTGTGAGGATGACACCTGAGTTTTTCTTTCAGCCCTCTCATGTGGGTACACAGCTGCGCACACACATGGGGAAAGGCTAAAAATTCTTCACAATAGTAGCTCTAGCTTACCAAGCAATTTTAATTGACCACACCCTTATTATTTACAGACCTAAAAATATAATTCGTGCAAACAACTTCACTTAGTCCAAAGTATATTAACATACAGGTTAACAGGACAAAAACATCCTCCTCAAAATTTCATTGTTTTTGTTTGTTTGTTTGTTTTATTTTATTCTTTCTTTTAAGCAGTCACCATGTTGGTTCTTTCTACAAATTACTTCAGAAAAGCAATCCTTGATATGAAGCGAAACATATTACAGGTCTTATAGTAGATATATTTTTAAGACATGAAACACATTTTTGTAAGAGTTAGTACCATCAGACTAATTAGAGTTACACTGCAGTTTTTTTGTTCATTAACAAATAAAGTTGCAAGGCTGCTAAATTAATGTACATTGTTTCACTGGAAAACATGTGCTGGTTGTTCCCGAGTAAACATCTGTTCTTTCTGATAATTTGACCTTAGTAGTAACTCAAAGCTTCCTTCCAAGAGCATTTCTCCATTTAAGAATTCATTCTTTATTTGTAAAAAAAAAAAAAAAAGTAATTTATTTGAACTCATTTATATTTATAAACCCATCAGTTAAGATTCATTAAGAGAAATAGACATATATGGTACAGCAGATAATAGCTAGATAAGTGAATAGTTAAATAGATATCACTAGATAACTAGATGCATAGATACATAGAAAATAGATTAGATAGATAGATAGATAGATAGAAAGAAAGATAGATAGAAAGATAGATAGATAGATAGATAGATAGATAGATAGATAGATAGATAGATAGATAGATAGATAGATA
>NW_026594216.1:3838139-3888737 GCF_907164565.1 Psammomys obesus | reverse complement strand
ATAGATAGATAGATAGATAGATAGATAGATAGATAGATAGATAGATAAATGGTCACTATATACTAGATAGAGTTTTATTTCAGGGATGTAACCTTACAGAATATTCATGCTTAAGTAAGTTAAGAAGTCTCTGTAAAGCTCTTGTCCTTGTATCTACTAGTGGCATATCATGCAATAACAATCCATTTGGTGAAGGCAACTATGTATCTCGAGTGAGCAGTTATAATAAATGCTCCCCTGTTATGATGAAAGTGGGTGTATTTAAATAATGTGATATGATCTTCTGTGCTCCATCAAGAGTTTCATAGATCCATGTTGGTTTTGGAATCTGTTCTTTGCTCTACTTGGTAACAAACAATGAGTGTAACCAGATTGGCCGTGAAGAGAAGTCCACAGTGCCAAGTCCACATAGTACCTACATTGCTACTATCAGGGTCATTTGCTCATGAATACTCTAGGTAACAACAAGACTGGCTCGAGACCTAGGTTAACTCTGTTAGCAGAATAGTTCCTTCTATCCTGTGATTATGAAAACCACTCCCCACTGAGGTCATCCTTTGTCGAGGATTCACAAAGGACACAAAGTGTCCATCTCTGTTTGTAAAAGTCAGCCATTTGCCTAGCCCCAGACCTGCTCACAACTGAGTTTCCTAACGTGCTCCTCTGACATCCTCGACCACGCAGCCAAACTATAAGCCACAGTCCATAAACTGATATAGCTTCACATATGTTAACCTTTCATGCGGGAGAAATGAGCCGCCATTGGTAATGTTGCAGTTCCAACTGCTGGGAGGACTCCCTGCCACCAACAGCCCTTCAAGATCTTCCAAGTTGGACTGTTGGGGAACCATATGTGAAACCAGTGCAAGATTTTTCTTCCTCCATCAGATGGTTATTCAGAACGCCCTCTGAGGGTACAGATGCGTACAGTAGGAAAGACTGGGTGTGCTGACAGAAGGAAAAATAGCCTTCCCTAGAAAAGAGCACACCAGCTCGCTGTCCAGCATCAAATGGACTGCCCTGAAAATGTACATACAGGTCATATTACATAGGCTGAGAAGGTGGTATTTTAAGGGAGGGAGGAGGCCATGAATTTGAAAAAGAACAATGATGTAGGGTTTGAAAAGAAAAAAAAAATGGAAAAGGGAAAGGATTATTTTTTTCTCCATTAAATTATGATCTTCCCCAAATAAAAGAAGGTTAAAGAAAGAAAAAGAAGGTAACAAGATGGGGAAATGAAAAATTGTACTTTGGCCATTTCCTCATTTAGTTTACTTTGTTTTCACTACCTAAATATGATCTTAGATATATTGTTTTTACTTGATAATGGAATATAGTTACATCTATCCAACTTTACACTTGGTGGCTAAGGGACATGCATGGTTCATGGTACGGAATTCACAAGTTCAGTTTATAGGCAATAATCAAGAGTTACTATACACCCACAGCAATCCAGAAAGATTTTCAGTTCTTTTGTTCTTTGGTTTTGTTTTGATGTTTAAAGAGAAGTTAGGCTGTTACACTCATGAACTCATATCAGCTATGGTTACTTGCATAAAGCTTACGCAAGACCAATCTACTCAAAATTCCAGCGTGGATGTGAAATGGGGTCATGAGGATCCGTGTCAATAACTGAAGAGCTATTGGCAGCTTTTAGAGAATGGAAAATTATTCTTATGGAGTGATAGGTTCCTGATGGGTCGCACATGCTCCCATGGATGTTCCACACATGTATATAAATAAAAAGACATGCTGGGAATGTGGGAGTCTTCAAGAATGTAAATGAGGTAGACATGATCATATTTGATTGCATATATTTATTAAATTCTCAAATTTTAAATAATATTCGATTAAAATGAAAATACAAGGTTGCCATGAAAAATAGTCACAGATAGAGGATGGCATGGGTTTATTCCAACATCTTAAAGATAAATATTGTGGGAGGGTTCTGAACAGGAGTTTGAATAACATCCCTATTTCCCACTGACATTTCTGCTGAATTTTTTTTTAGGGTGTATAAGCCACAGAGAGCTGTCACAGCAGTCTGAACCTGTAACAGGGTGGTCTCTTGTTCTGAACAAGCCTCAAAATTTGTAGTTTTGGGGTCATTCAAGAGTCAAAGAGATGCACCAAAAGAAGTATATGTCCTTTCTAATCCAAAGGGCTTCATTAGATGATGTGCAACTTTCTTAGTGGCCTTATACAATTATGTTTCCTTCACTTTATATGGGATGCTAGCTGTGTCTCAGGCCACTACACCAAGTGCCCCTTGTATTTATATGAAATCTGTAATCTTTCATTAGTTGGCCTCTGGCAGTAACTAGATCTAATATAATTTTGTTTCTTCCACTCAGTATCCACAGCCTTATGATACTTTTCAGTCTCCAGGTTTCTTCAAAATGGGTCAATCATGCATCTTTTCTCCCTATTGCAGGCCACAATCTACACCTTCCCCTTTTTGCTTGCTGGGAATTGAGTCTGGTTACAGATTTAGGAAGACTGCAAGTGTAAACTGTAACCTTGAGGCTGCACAGCAATGCCTTGAAAAGTAACTATGCATCAGGAAAAGCATCACTGATTCTTTGGGGTAAAAAAGAAACTGACCTAACCAAACTTACCTAACCAAACCATGGAGAGGTTGTTTTTATTAAAGTCAGAAAGATTTTTTTATATTGAGTTATTATAATTCATCACATATCTTATGTCAGTTTTCAGGATTTCTTTCCTTCTTAAAGACTGTTGGAAACATAAGAAAGAAATTCTATATGGTTGGGGAATTTCATTTATAGAATAGTTTATTTATCTGTAGCATTTGTCTTTGGATTTGTTCTTTAGGAAATTGTGGCCCCACCATGACAGGTAAATGAATTACCTTCAGAACAGTAATGAAGTTTTCAAATCCTTTATATGGACTTTAAGGTGGGAATTTAAGTCACTAAAATTGTTTTCTTGATTCATAGTCTGTAGCATAGTTAGAAGCAGCCAGCAAACCCTATTATACTATACATTTTCACTAACCTAGTCTGTGGCTTTAGATACTTAGACATGACTTGCCTTCTAAACAGACCTGATTTAAAACAGGACAAAGATTGAATAACTATGTTGTTCATGAAAGGCATGGATTACCAGTGTTTTTTGTTTTTTTGATACAGAATACATTATCATCAATGCCTTTAAACTTAAGCAAAGCCGAAAGCTTATTTCAGTAACCCAGAACCAATAAAAAGAACTCATTGTTAAGATTTTGTTGTTCAGAACTTACTCCATTTTCACTACTAAAAAGTTGTTGTTCCTCAGGATTTAATAGGAGAAATAAAAGCATCCAGAGATACATAGATACTATATTCACTGATGAGACAAATACTTGATAAACATTTTAAAAGGGGAACTATTTATTTTGACTAAGAGTTTCAAAGGTTTCTATCCTTGGCTGAGTGGATTGTTCACTTTGATGCCATGACAAGGCTCACACCAGGAAGAGGGAATCTCATGGCTGTCAGGAAGCAAAAGTAGGAACACATGAAGGGGCTAAGACAATATTCTGTGGAAGGCACCCTTACCAAAGTCTTCTAAACAATCTGTTCCTCTTTCACAGTTTCATCACTTTCCAACAGCATATTTAAAATCTGAACCCATCCATGGATGGCGCTCTTGATTAAATCAGAGCCAACCAAGTTTGAGCATAGTGAATAGATAACAGATGAGTGATATATAGATAAATGGATACATACATCATAGATGGAAGTGTAGGCAAACTCTGTGAGGCTTTATTCTTCCCATTCGGTGACCCATCCTTAAATCTACAGGGTAGTCAGTATGATAGAGAATACAGATATAAAATATAGAATTATAAGAAGTTAGGACCTATAAAATAAATTTTAATCTACAAAAGTAAGCCATAGTTCATGGGAATCAGTTCTGTTTGAATTTTTCATTGCCTCTGATTGACTGTGTGAGTGTCTTCTGGAAGTCAGACCCCTCTTCAAGGATCTAGGAATCAGCCCATCCCCAGAGTCAGGGAAGCAGGAGGGAGATCCAGGGATAGATGAAGCAGTGGCAAACTTTGCCACTTCCTCATGTCAGCACTGTGTATTAGCAAATCAACAATAGGCATGTATTCCAGAGTGGCTGCCATTTTTACTGCTGTCCTCTAGTATTCAAAGAAGCAGCCATCATTCTTTTGATTGGCTATCAAACAAAAATACAGGAACAAGAATGTAAGAATGTAGTGAAACTTAATTCAACTGAGTGAGTTTGTTGTTGTTGTTGTTGTGTGTGTGTGTGTGTGTGTGTTTTTCATTTTCAAAGCCCCATATACCTGAATACTATGGTAGAAATTTTCTGAGGGTGTTTGGCATGTTTCTCAGGCTGGCCCTGAACTTGCCATTTTTATACCTGGCCTGCCCTCTGAGTAGCTGTTAAAAATATTTTTGATAATTGAAAGGAAGTTCTGTGAGGCTAAAAGGACTGAAAACCAAATGGCAACTATCTTAAACAGTGAATGTAGGCTGAGTGAGGGGCATCTGTGAATCAAAAAAATAAGTTATATTACTATACCTGATTGCACCGCACTGATCTCTACTTCCTATTTTTTTTTTTTTATATCTTAGCTAAAAGTTACTGCATGCTTATTTTCCACAGATTCTTTTAAAGATTTTTCCATTGTTGTTGTAGGTGACTTATGTGAATCCTGTGGCAGAAAAGGTCAGAGTTTGGCTTCGGCCTCCTTTGTTCTTATAAGGTATTCCTAAAAAAAATACTTATTCATTAAAAAAAATAGTAGTAGGCTTAGCTACATATCATATCTGAGACTTTGCTAAATAGACCCTTTTGTAAAACATTATCTCAATACTTAAATGACAAATTAATCATAAAATATAGTCTGGTAACAGAACTTGGCGGTACAGCATGTGTGTGGCATGTGCAAGGTCTTGGGTTCAGTCCTCAGAACTGAACTGAAAAAGAAAGAATGTTGTTCTTATGTCATTATTTATTATTTTTCTTTTCATTATAAGTTATAAGAAATTAAGTTTATGCTGCTAATATCTTTACAAACAACATAAATGTCAAGAGAATATCAGAAATGGTTAAAATTTTTAGAACATGTATATTTGGTAGGTAAAAGCATGATTGATACTGTCTCAGTTATTAATTTTTTACTTACAAGTTGCTAGTTGCATGTTCTTTTTTCCCTTATTTATTTCAATCCAACTCCAAGAGAATTAACTACCTTCTGCTGAATAATTTTTACATGTTAAGTACATTGCCAATGATTGGAGATGAGGAGCCCTATGAGGTACCTAGCTCCTTCTCTGGTACCATTGTAAAACTGGTTTCCTAGACCATCCCAATCCCATGGACAGATAAAGTAAGGAAGAGAAACTTAAGATGTTGGTAACACAGTAACATTGGGAGGAAGAGATTCCTGAGAAGTTCACAGAATTGACGTGAGTCAAGTGTGTGAAGTAAAGGAAATATTAGCAGTCGCAGTAGACCTGAAGGGTAGTTTAGAGTTGGGTGTCGATGAAGAAAAAGATATTCTATAAGGTGAAAAATAAAAACAAAACAGTTTTAAAAGAAGCTGTAAGCATATCAACAGACACAGTGCAGATAGGCATGTGAGGAGAGAAAGAAAAGCAAGGTCTTTAAAGCCAGGCAGAGCGATGATTGTGTGCTTTATATCCCAAAACAACAGGGAATCATTGAAGGTTGCTAAGTATGAGGAAGGCCAAGATAACTTTTTTAGGAAAATCGCCGGGGATGCCTACAGAATATAACATGAAAGGAAAGAATGGTGACAGAAAAGACAGTTCATAGGCAAGAGATGACTAGAGCATTCACATGGCACTTCCAATGGCCTTAAAAGAGACTCCAATATGGTAGATTTGTCAAGCTGTCATATAGTAACAGGATGTCAAAACAATGGCTTCCCACATTATCTTAAGCAGTTGATTGGATAGAAGTAAGGAACAAATAAGGAGTGATAACTTTTTCACATAATAGCCCTCAAATTTGGTTTTATTATGGCTGTTTCAGAAATGAGCTCAGAGAAGTAAAACCGCAGTATGAGGTGAAATATCTGATAAGTGATGAAGTCTGTGGTATGGTGTGGGCTACTCACTCAGCCCTTCTGCTGGTGGCAGATGCCCTGAAATGCTTTCCAGACACCATCAAGAGAGATGAACCTATTTTCTCTGCTGCTGAGAGTGATGTCAGCTGGCGGGCCCTTCTAGAAATGACTATGGAAGTGATTCTCAGGGGGAAATCCATGGATAGTTATATCGGTATCATTTGAGAAACTGGCAAGAAAAGGCAAGTTCACTGACTCCATCATAAATCAACAAAAAATACTGGCAAGGGGGACCAGGACATATGAAGTGTCACATGTGAAGCTCATGTGTGACATCTGCTCAGTCAGTCTGAGAATCAGTGGCCTTAACTAGTAAAAACAACCTTGATCAAAAGCTTATTTCCTTGTCCTTTAATCCAAGCCTGCAATGAAGTGAAAGGACTCAGTTTGAACACTGCTTGTGGGTCAGCCAAAGTGTTTTTTGAAGACTGTCTAATAGATTTATATGTTCTGTTGTGCTGCTTTCCTTTTTATAGATGTTTGGCCTGAGAACTAATCTCTGTCTCAGATGACATCTGTACCGATAAGACAATAAACCAGATCAGTGCTGGGAACGGAGTACGGGTGGAGTTGCTGGAGTCAGGTTTTAGAGTGAAGCCACAGAATTAAGCTGTGAGGTACGAGGCTAAACAAGGCCAAGAGGGGAAAAGGTGTGGGGAAAGAAGGCAGGTGCTAATGGGGGCACTGGAGGTTGATCACCTGTCAGTCTCCTGGTAATAACAACTCATCACTAGGAATATATGGGGTCACGATAAAGGCAACAGTGAAACTGTTCCATTCACTGGTAGTAAGTGGGATTGATGCAACCATGAAGAGAGATGTCAGAGAAGGTATAACATAACAGATGTCTGAGGAATATCGGATGACTTAAAGGAAAATGAAATTATTTGTTAATTGATGGTGAAAGCGATAGTTTGGAAAAGGTTGAATTTCTTTTAAGATGTATATTTTTTTGTGTGTGTCAGCCTATGTATGCAAATGCTGAACACACTATGCCAGAAACAAAGATGAATATGTTTGTATCTTTCTACAGTTTTAGAATTTTTAATAACAATGCACTAGCTAGATTTCTAATAATAGCAATTTTCACATAAAAGCCGGCTTCTTTGAGGTGATACGACCTTAATTACCAATATGAACTATCATATGTTGCACGCCACACAAGTCATACATCTCTATGTGCATATGTACATACTGTGTATGGGTTATAAAATGAACACAAGTTAAAACAGCTGCCACAGAGCCCGAGAGATTTCAGAAGTGGGCTGAGAATGAGTCTCTACGCTTAAGGTAACAAACCAGACCAGTGCCCCAAAGGGGCCTTGACTGGAGCTGCTGACGTCAGGTTTGAGAGTAAAGCTGGACAGTTCAGCTGTGAGGTAAGCTGAACTAGGTTTGAAGCAAGAAACAGAGGGTTGGGTCCACTTACAGATGAGCAAATGGGTTGATAGTCATGAAGTTAGTTAACTAGGCTTGTGAACAGCAGAGGATTAGAGACAGGTTGAGGCCCCAATTCTTGGAATACAAGCCAATTTTTAGATGAGAGGTTGGTGTGGGGATTTTAGGTGTTCAAAACTTTATGGGATCCAGGAAAACACGTTCTATTCTGACCTTGGTATGGTATGTTGTAAACTCCATGATGTCACTGTTAAGAATCAAATTTGTTCTCTGGAAGAACGGCACTCTTAAGTACGTACGGCATTGATCCAGTCACAAAGGTTGAAATTCTTGACCCCAATAAAATTTGCTACCGTGGTTGGGGGTGGCAAGATTGATGGACTAGGAGTCAAACAGACCCCTGATAGGCAGATGAACAGGGAAAAGAGGCTCCAGGCAGACTAAGGTGTTTGTCATTTAAAAAATAAAGTGGATGACTTCCTGGTTCTTCTTCCTCTCTAGGGTAAAGACTTAGGGGGTTTTTCAGGTAATTGTTTTGGGGAGACTTTCACATTTCCCATTGGAGACTTCCTGTGGTGGGGTCCAGTTGGCTTCCCTGTCTTTGTCTTGATTAACCAGTCTCCTGCAACAGCCCAAGGCAGACCACTCCAAATAAAAATGGGAACTTTCCACGCAGACAGACACAAAATCTGCTCCTCTAAGCTGATTGGACCACAGCACTTTTGGGTCTCCTTTTCACCCAGAAGTCTGTCTTGTTCTCTGTCTGTCTGTGTATCTATCTATCCAGCATCTGCCTATATATCTATCATCGATTATTCTCTGTGTGTATCTGTGTGTCTGTGTGTGTGTGCTCACATGCATGTGTTCACTGCACACTTTCATTTTTACAAAAATTTGGTTGAGTGTTGAAATCTTGCTTTTCCTGCTTTTTGGTCTCTGCATTTTCCAAGAAAAAGAATTTATGCCTATGATCCTAGATGCCATAATCCTTATGGCACTAACAAGCAAGGCACTATTTTTGCTCACATTTTTTGTGATACAAATGAACATTTAGTCACCCTGGATGGGCATCAGTGACAGAGTATGATGTCATTAAAGTCCAACCCTGTGAGACTCACAAGCTTATTATACTGGCTTTCTTTCTTTCTTCCTTTCTTTTTTCTTTCTATTTTTGTTTTCTTTTGATTTGTTTGTTTGTTTGTTTGTTTGTTTTTCAAGACATGGTTTCTCTGTGTAGCTCTGGCTGTCCTAGAACTCATTCTGTAGACCAGGATGGCCTTGAACTCACAGAAATTCATCTCCCTCTGTCTCCTTAGTGCTGGGGTTAAAGGTGTGCATCACCATGACTGGCCCTCAGCTTTTAGGAAGAGGAGTGGCTCACACTACATCAGAATAAATAAGGTCAGAACAGCCAAGGCAGAAAATAGACAGAAACAAAGTGCTCAGTGAGGGGCAGACAGGAGACAAGACATTAGATAGTGTTTATTGTCTGCCCATCATCTGAGACATTCCATTTACCCAAGCAGCAAGAACTGATCTGAGATAAGGCCATTAGCATCACTCGTAGCTCACTGAATGTGTTCCCTCCAAGCCAAGGCTGAAAGTAGCTTAACAGAAAGTAGCAATACAAAAACAGGCTCTTAAAATGAGAAACGTGAAGTATTGGGGTTTCCCAAGGCTGAATATTGGCAATGGCTCTCACTCAGATAATTGTCACTATACATTATATAGACTTTTGGTGGATTATTTGGTCAGAATATTTATGTAAAAACTATCGAGTATATCTAACCTGTGGCCTGCAGTACGTACCAGACCCTAGACCAACACAAAACTGTAAACTTAACTAAGACATTATTATTTTTTGTTTTTAGAATGGATGGTTCTTTAGTGTCAGTTTTGTAGATAATGATGTCAGGTTGTACCGTCTAAAATCTGAACATACCTGATTAATGAACATCTGCACTTCCAATAGCTAATTGTGCCACTGTCTCACAACTAAAGGCTCAGATCAAACAGAAGCCCGCCATGCTGGTTCTGATCAACAAAGCTGGACTATCCTAGTTGTCTAATTTTTTTTTTTTTTTTTTTTTATATTTTGAAACATCTTGGTCTGTTAAGATCACTGAAAAAAAATGTAAAGATTAGGCCACCTGTGGTAGTAGATGCCTTTAATCCCACAGTTTAGCAGGTGGAGTCAGACAGATCTTTGTGAGTTTCAGACCAGCCAGGGTTGCATAGTGAAACTGTGTCTCAAAATAAGAAAGAAAGAAAGAAAGAAAGAAAGAAAGAAAGAAAGAAAGAAAGAAAGAAAGAAAGAAAGAGAACGAATTAAATGAAACAGTATAAAATAAAAAGTAAAATTATGTTAAATTATAGATTCTTGTGATGTTTTACACATATTCATGTGTATCAGCTTTGTTTTTAAGTATGCGCTGATTTTTACATATTTTATTATATTTACTTGAAGGAGAGCATGGAGGTGATGATGTTGAGGAAGAAATAGGACAACAGGTGGAACAGAAGATTTAGACGGTATGTTTCCCCAGCTACAGTCCACACTGAGACTGCTGAGTGTATAAACAATATACAGTTATTCATCTTGCTTATATTAATTCATAGCCCAAAACTTTTTACGTCTGTAAGAGCTTTCCATTTATATTCAAGAATCCCTTCGAATCTAAAATTCTTTATGTTTTCAATAAAACATGTATTTAAATCCCTTCATTTGCTGACCTAATATTGAAAACCATTGTAGACAATAAAAACACTTTTTAATAATTCTTCCAACTCAAATAGACCCCAGCCAAATATCCCCTGAGGTGTGAAACAACAAAGGCAATAGATGAAAATGAATCAACGATGCTGTCTGAAATTTTAGCTTAATTTTTTTTTGCAGTTGTTCAAATATTAATAACCCGAGTTCTGATCTTTTTAAACATGTGGAATCTGCCTAAGCCTTTAAAAACAAAAGAAACTAAACAGAGATTTAGGCACACATTAAAAGGCTCAATCCCAATGTGGCAGGAGAAGAAACAAGGCCTCACGTGACAGACAATCGTCGCTTGTGTGCACTTGGAGAAAACATGTCATACGTGATCACAGCATACACGGACTCTACAATTTGAGGCCGTGTACATGCTCTTTTATTTGTTATTTAATTGTTGCTATCCAAACACTAACAGAAAGTGTTGAATTCATGGAGCAGAATGGAGGCTCTCAGGGGATGACTACAAGCAATATAACAAAATATAACTCAGTTTAAAGCTGGAACTGTCATATTATCATGGGAGAATTTTCAAATACTGACACCAAACATCCAATCTTTAATTAGAATGTGATTCTTTTTTTTTTTTTTTTCAAAGTAGGAAATAGAGAGAAACGGTCTAAACTCCTCTTGGTTACAGAAACTTGGGGGAATAGGCTACCCTTGTTAAAGAAAATGTACGAAGCATGACAATATGACTTTCCTTTCAGAAACTAGGATATCAGTTTACCACAGTTGAAATTTCTTTTTCTTGCTGGAATCAACATGTAACTCACATTTTAATTTGTACGGTGGGAATTTTAAAAGTAATCCCGTAACAAATCCGGCAGGAAGTAGGATACACCAAATGTTGACTAAAAACCTGGTGCTTAGTAAGTAAATAGATATCCATTATTATTATTTTTTCACATATTGTTAAGTCACATGTTTTTATTTGGTCAAATGAGGAGCTATAGTGCTTCTATGGAATTGCTCTGCTACCCTGTAAGCATAATGGGCTTTTGTGGACTTGCAGCTTAAGTGACTTTTATAAAACAAAAGCATTAGAAAACCACATTTCCTGTCTCAAGCCATCAATTTATAGCAGTCGGGGCCAATGTATACATTTAGAAGAGACAGTGTGAATCAGGTAGTGTGTGATCAGAACCAAGCAGTCAGTTATATCTGTGATTGTCTATATTAGGCTTCTCTTTGGAAAGTGGCTCAGGTGACACAATGTCCCCAATTATCTCCTTTCTTTACCTATTAGGTAAGCTAAGAGGCAAAGTGGTGAGAGGTCAGCCTGACTGGGGAGGCAGGTGGCAGGCTATTGCTTTCCTGACAGACCATGTTAAAGATTCTGTTCTCACATACAGAGCCAGACAGAGCCCCAAGGGTTGTTAAGTAAAACCTCACCTACATTTACGTATGCCCATAAGATCACCCTGCCTGTCGTAATGGGAGGAGCTTGGACTTCTGAGAGCGAACTGACTGCTATTTCAGTGGTTTGGTGAAAGTCATAACCATTTGTGGTTGTGGTGACAGAAACGGAGAGCTGGGGCCAAATCATGAGGTTTTCTTCCAGAAGATAACTGAAATCTAGGCTCAGTGTTGCTGGTACTGGTGGTTGTTAAGATAACCATAACTTCCAGTTTTGTAACCATTTGAATTCATCATTAAAAAAAATAAAACCAGTAACAGTAATATTAGAAGGCCAGCAGCAGTGTGAGGTCCTACTACCTATAAAACTCCCGAGTGAGTGGTATGTGGAACTTTTCTGTAGCGCAAGCAGGAATGACATATTAGCAGGAGGAAAGTCACTGCCTTTTTTACCTCTCCGTTTCCTCACACACCTTTAAAAGCACCTTCTCCACGCTCACCTTCAGGTGTTAAAAGATGTGTAATTAAATAAAAACTTGGGAGA
The DNA here is from genome assembly GCF_907164565.1 of Psammomys obesus. Lineage (NCBI taxonomy): Eukaryota > Metazoa > Chordata > Mammalia > Rodentia > Muridae > Psammomys > Psammomys obesus. The sequence goes on along the minus strand of NW_026594216.1, from coordinate 3,876,542 downwards.
AAACTAGGATGGACTGAAATTGGTTGCCAGTGAATTAAGTGACCCCGGAAGCCATCCTGCAGTGTTTATACCCTTGCACAAAGAATCCACCCAAATATGCTGTGGAACTGATTGGTAGCAGGATCTGGAAGGGAGGTAGGGTCCTTACAATTCCCCTTGTAAGGATAGTTGAGCCCTATCTTCTTGCTGGAAATTCATAACACGGGAGAGACTAGCTGGGGACCTCAAGTGCATGAAAACCTTACATTGTGCCATGGAGGTCCAGCAGGCAATAAAATACAGAATCACAAAGTAGATTTTACATTTGCAGAGAAAGGTCTATATAATGAATCAGCTAGAATAGATCGTAAATAGTACTGTTTAAGAAGCTGCAGGAAAAATGGACCAAGTTATGCTTTCACAGAACATCTGCCTCAAAAGCTGGATTCGGCACCACTGTCACTTTATCTAAAAGCCCATTCCTTCTACACATCTTATTGAGTCATTGAGAAAATATCCTCTGCATATCATTTTGGATGTGTAATTCCCAGCCACTTCTAACATTGTTATGCTAGCAGAGAAAGCAAAATGAAAATTTTAACATGTTTTACAAAAGTCCAGACCTGGTGATAATAAAAAAAAAGAAAGAAAGAAAGGCACCTAGCTTCTTCTTATTGTTCAAATACATACACAAAGAGCAACGAATAGAAATAATAAATCCCAACCAAGTGCAACATTTCTTGGTCATCCAGAAGGAGGCTTTCTGATTATGTGTCTGCTGACTTGATAGGAGAGTTTGACATTTGAAGGCTACTCTAGGTGAACCTCAGCACAATCATATGAAGTCTGCATGAACTGACAAAGTAGTTAACTATAGCACTAAAGAAAGCAAGGTAATCTCTCTCTCTCTCTCTCTTTCTCTCTCTCCCCTCCCCACCCACATCAGTGTGAGACTCATGTCTTTGAACTTAAAATGTGTGTTAGAAATGAAGGACGAGAACTGTTAGATATTGCTGTGTTGATTGCCTAGCCAGCCCAGGAAGACTAAAGTGAAGTTAAGTTAATAATCTTTTGTACTCAAGGCTCCTTCAGTGTTGGCGCGTCTGTAACTGTATCTCCTGTGGGGCTCAATTGTGCTTGTTGAATCTCTTTCTTCTTTCAACACAGCGTGCATTCTCAATTGTTTCATTTGTGTTCTGTTGTATAATCAGAATTTTTTAAAAAAATAATAATAAACCGATAAGAGTATTTAGATTTTAAGCAGCCATTTACTGGAAAAAAAATAACAATGCTTATAGAAAATGGTAAGTACCTAATTCCTCATTTCCTAGGCCAAATTATATATGTATTTACTCTTTGTATATCTCCCACTTTTCAAAGGACCTACAATGATGAGTCAAACATAATGTGAACATTGGGGGGCGGAGGGCTTATTAAGCCTTTAAAAAGCTTAGTAAGTTTTATACTCGGACACTTAAAGAGGGTGGAATTATAGGATTTGTGATTATGAGGAGCTTTAGAGCACAGCCACCCCAGAGCACTTTGCAGAAGGAAGAAAGAGGCTCCTTCAGGTCAAAAGGGTAGCATTCTTCAAACCATAAGGGCTTTGCAGACAGCCAGAGCTAGATTCAGTGAGGTATGACTTCATCATTCAGCATAGGCAGGCAAGGCAGGGCAGGGCGGGGCAGGGCAAGTGACAGTGTGGGAAAGCCTTGTTTTGTCAAAGATGACACTGTAACATTGGTATTACATAATGCCACTACTGTATGGTTGTGGCAGGGTACATAGGCGCCCTCAGCATAGTGTTTCTTTTCCCTGTCTGTACCTCTAACCAGGAATGGAAAGGATCACAGAGGCTTTTGATTCCCACTTAAGCTAAATGGGCTGAGCTGTGGCTTTTCTAACTCAAAGGTCCCAACCCCCTAGTCTCTGCATTTTTTGTTGCTGTTTGGTTGGTTTGTTTGTGAGGATCTCATTATGTATTCCTAGCTAATCTGGAACTGTGTAGTCCAAGCTGGTGTGGAACCTGCAGGAATTCTCCTGTTTCTGCCTCCCATGGCCCAGGATTACAGACTTGCACCACTATACCAACTAACTCAAAGGCATTCTTGCCACAGAAGCCCAAGCGGCTAAGGAGGCTTCTTCCAGATTCAACTGAGAGGTGATTCAACTGGGCAGAGATAAGGGACAGAGAACAGAAGACAGCCCTTGCTCTGAATGCTAAACACGGTTGCCTTGTTCCCTGGGAATCCTTTTGTTCCGTTGACTCTAGGTACCTGTGTAACCAGGTTCTAGATATTCCTACACACACCTAAATTTTCAGATGGTGAAGTTCCTTATGTAAAATGGTATAGTACTTACTTAAAGCCCTGTAAACACTCTTTCATATACTTTAAATTATCTCTCAACTCCTGATAATTGTTAGTAAAATGTAAATAGTGTTATAGTTAGGATATTGTATTGTTCAGTTGATAATAATATCAAAACAGCTCATATACTCAATGTATATGCAATTTTTTTTTCTAAATATGTCTCGCTATGTAATTGGCTGGCTCCATGGAGGACCAACTAAGCATAACTCAAAAGTCTGCGAATGCTTCAGCTCTGTTAGTAAGGCCAGGCAACATCCTCAGTTTCAACAATTCACTAGCAGGAGTCAAAATCTTCCTGCGCGTGTGGTTTCACATCAAGATATTCTGGAAGCTGCTAGCAGTCATCATTTATTGAGCGCCTACCAGGAACGAAGCACTGTGGCTTGTGAAATAGATGTTGTCACCATAGTTCACAGATATGGGTGGAGGAGGGCCAAAGATATAACCCAGAAGAATTAGGGTAGTGTTCGTGTCAGGACTTAAACAGACCTATCTGGCCTCAGAGCTTACATTTTAGCTGATTTCTCTGCACTCACAGCTTCCCAGAATCCCTCCCTTTAACATAAGCTACATGAATCTGCTCAAATGAAGCCCGTGGTATAAGAAAGTAGAGTGACAGAAACCTGGTCATTGCCAGTGGCCTCTGTGGTTAGAGACATGCTGTACGGCTGTATTCTACAATCCACCACGCAGGTATAACTTCAATGAGAAGCTGTCTGTGGGCAAAGGGGAAGTGAAAATGGTGACAGAAGCTCATTAGTATTCACAGATGAATACTTTTATGTGCGCTAATGTTTGCATACTGATGTGGGCACCAGCGCATGCAGGTACAGGTGATCGTGCAGTGTGCACATGGAGGTCAGAGGTCAACCTTGAGTACCCTGACTTAGGTGTAACCCAGCTCATGTCTTTGTTTTGTCCTGGAGCTTGGAAAGGAGTCTGGGCTGGCTGGACCCCAAGCCTCAGGAAATCTCCCGTCTCTGACCTTCCAGACCTCGGATAAAAGTTATGTCACCATATTTGGCTTTTTGAGTTCTGGAAGAACAGTTGAACTTAGGCCCTCATGCTGGCCTCACAAGCACATTACTGACTAAACTACCCCTTTAATCAGTTTCTTAAACTCAGAATACAAAATCTAGAATGAATGCACTACAAAAAGCTCCTATTAGCTTTTCATCTCATTATCATATAACTTTATTAAGGAATAAGAACTAGGTGAAAAGAAATTAATTTAAGAGACTCCGGAGAGTAAAAACAATACATGGTACTGCACTGTGTATTGGGAGGTTCAAACACCGAAATCAGTCCATAATTTTGAGAGTAATTATTTCTTTTTATTTTCTTCGTATGTTTGTGGGATGTCCACATGGGTGTGCACACCCATGTGGGTGTTGCTACTTTGCTACTGTTGCTTTGCTACTGTTGGTGCGTACATGTGAGTGAGGGCCCAGGGCTGCCTTTGGAGTCTACTTACTCTGGACTAAGTTGAGGCAGCATCTCTCTCTTGAAACCGGGGCTCACTGTTGAGCTAGTCTGGCCTGTCGGCCTGCTCTAGGGAACCCCTGTCTCTGTCATCTGAGTACTCAGTTACACTCCAAACTCCAGTCCAAACTCCAGTACTCCAGTTCGCTAACTACTGAATCAGCTCCCAGCTCCCAAATTGTCATCGTTTTTCTCTGTCAGTAGTGGAGACATGATGTGATGATTTAGGTGAGAGGTGATGGGTTTCACTGACAGTGATTTATTCAAACTTGGATGTTGGAGAAGTTGTATCATTTATGCTACAATTGTCCAACTACAACAAGACCTCAAACAGCTTAATATAACCATATAAGCAGAGCAGCTCTGGGCTGAAGTGGCGACCTTTTACACCGGGAAGACAGGGTGGCTTATCGTTTATTTTACAAGCTTCCACATCTGGCTTCCAAAATAACTCAAGATGGTCATTCTTCCACCTGATGTCATGTCTGTATTTAGTGGGAAGGAGACCAGAGATGAGGAAAGCAGATTCTTTCCTTTAAGGATATTTGCTGGAAGATCTACATGCACTTTTTTAAAGGGGTGCGAAACGTTCTCATTTAAAATTCTTTTGGTAGAACAGAAAAGAACAAGTGATGGGGACACAAATGACAGAGGCAGAATGTACTTCGAGATCTGGATTTATTTTTTCACATGTCTATTTTTTTAAAGTTTTTTTTATAAAAAATTTATTCATTTTGTATCCCAGCTGTAGCCTCCTCCATCCATCCCTCCCAATCCTCCCTCCTTCTTTTTCTCCCATGCCCCTCCCCCAGTCCACTGATAGGGGAGGTCCTCCTCCTCTTCCATCTGACCCTAGCCTATAGGTTTCATTATAGCCAAACTTTGGGCAGAGTGCAGGTTATCTTATCAAAGAAGGGGGAGATAGAAAAATCTGGGCACAGGGGTCTTTTCTGAGACTGATACTCCAACCAAGGACCATGCATAGAGATAACATAGAACCCCTGCACAGATGTAGCCCCTAGAATCTGGATCTTAATAGAACAAGTTGAAAGTCACTCTGTCAGAAACTATTTCAAATTGTAAAAATTTTATAAGTTTTATGAGACATACTCATTTGCTACTGAGCAGGACATATTCCTGGCATGCACCCCAAATAAAAAATGTTATAAAGCAAGACAAAGCCAGAGCACCTACATGACCCCCATGCATCATTGCAAAAGAGCTGTGACATCAGCCTCCACCTTTCAAGAAGCTGTTACAACTGAAAAACTGCAATGATCGATTCCTTAGGACTGTCTCTGACATGAACTCAGTGGCTATCTTTTTAATCACCTCCCCCCTGAGGGGAGAGCAGCCTTACCAGTCCACAGAGGAAGAAAATGCAAGACAGTCCTGATGAGACCTGATAGGCTAGGGTCAGAAGGAAGGGGATGAAGACCTCCTCTATCAGTGGGTTTGGAGAGGGGCATAGGAGAATGAGGGAGAGAGGGTGAGGTTGGGAGGGGATAAGAGAGAGGGCTACAGCTGGAATACAAAGTGAATAAACTATAATTTAAAAATAAATAATTTTTTAAAAAGACCGCCATTAAAAAAGTTTTGTTTACATTTTATTTATGTGTATGAGTGTTTCATCTGCATGTATGTCTGAGGACCTTGTACATGCAGTGTTAGTGGAGGCCAGAAGAAGCCAGCAGATCCTCTGGAACTGGTATAGAGTCAGATCTTAGCCACAGCGGGGGGGGGGGGGGGTTGGAACTGAACCCTGGTTCTCTGGAGCTCTTAACTATGGAGGCATCTTTTCAGCTCCAAGATTGCCAATCAAAGAGACAGAGACAGAGTCAGAGAGAGGGAGAGATTCAGTGATGCTTCTTTAAAAATAGTATGTGGCAAATGTCAATTCTAATATTAAATGTAATGTTTGTGAAATATTTAATGTATTCATAGGGTCATATATGCGCCACATGGTTTTTTACACTACAAAGTGATATGCCCATAATCAAGAAGACGATTATTGGTTTGCCTGATGTGTTCCTGTGAAATAACATGTTCACAGGCATTCACTATTTTAAACTTTAAATTTTAAGCTTTACTCAATCTTTGAACTTCCCTCTGAGAATGTAACTTAGGAATTCACAAGATATTTCTCTCTCTCTCTCTAGATAGTTGTTATCAATTAGCTTACATGATCATTCTTTTTTATTATCCACTAGTAAGCTTGGGAAAAGTTGGTGTGATATACATTGTGGTGCACATTTTAAGCTTTATTCCCAACTCAATCTCATTTCTGCAGCTTTCCTGGTAGGAGTCATATTTTATGTGCATCTTACAAGTGGCTTAACAATCAATTATGATTAATGATGGTAAAACAAATTAAAAAACTGTAAAAGGAGAAAAAAAACCAGAAAATTACAAAAAAAAAACCCCGAAATCTCCAGCTACTGTTAATGATCTTAATAAGTACAATAATACTAGCTAACATCACAAGAAAAAAATGCATGCTTTGCACTTATGTATGTTCCTGTATGCACACGTGTATGTATGTGTGTGTTTAACTCTTTCAGAAATGTATATGGTCATGCGATATGAACACAAGCCTTTGGTTACATCTAGAAGAATTTCGTGAGCATGAATCTGAGAAGTGTCTCTTCTATACATTTCCATCAATTTTTAGCACAAGTTACTTCGTCTCTGTCCACACTGACTTCTTCTCCCGGTGAGTCATAGGTGAACTGTTGCATTTTCTGTTTCCACTGTCCAGAGCATTTACCCTTTCTCCCTGCACGGGCCCCAGCTGTCTTTCTGCCGTAAGCCGTTGTCCAGTGCCTTCCTCTCCTTGGTGTCCACACTGAACACTCTTTTCATTTTGCAGTCAACTCTAAATAGATGACTCCAAATCCCTCTATCCTGTCCTGTTTTTCTCACTTACATGTGTATTTCTTTTGGGAATATAACAGATCATGTGTTTGTTATGTTTGTTGTTTCCATCCTTTGCTTCCCACCTGGGGTCTGAGCTTCCCTAGCTGACTCCGCCTTACTCCTATGTAAATGTCAGCTTCCTAGAACAGCTCATGTATGATGCAGTCAATTCACATTTGATTAAGTGAATGATAGCTTTTGTATTTTGAACAGATGAATAAAAGTGAAATTATTAGAGCTTTCATGAGACTGTTTTATTGTTACCTAATTTAAAAGGAATATTTAGCCAGGGGGTGGTGCTACATGCCTTTAATCCTAGTATTGGGGAAGCAGAGGCAGGAAGATCTCTGCATTAGAGGTCAGCTTGGTTCATAGAGCAAGTTCCAAGACAGCCAGGGCTAAGCAGAGAAACCTTGTCTCAAACACACAAACAAACAAACAAAAACAAACAAAAAAACTAAAAAATCCAGGCTTCATGGTACAGGCCTTCAATTCCAGCACTAGGGAGGCAGAAGCAGGTGGATTTCTGTGAGTTTGAGGCCAGCCTGGTCTGCAAAGTGAGTTCAGAATAGCTGAGACTCTATTACACAGAAAAACCTTGTCTCAAAAACAAACAAACAAATAAACAGAGAAATATTTAGCTTAAAATTATTTTTATGTAAGCGATTTTTACGAAAACTATCCTTGCATCTAATGTTTCTTTAGTTTATCTCTTTATGAATATTATAAATTAGAAATAAATTTAAAAGATGAATCATGTAATTTGTGATAATTTATTTTATGTGCACATTTATAAATATATTTCCATGTGTTTAACTCAAAGCTATTGTGAAATGTTATCTAATGAAACAGTAGGTGTCAAAGACCAGAATTCAAGTTCTTGGCACAAGGCCTTTCACAGGTGTTTACAGCCTTCGTTAACCAGCTTAGCCTTTATCACCCCAGTATCCTCAGCTGTAACAGGAACCATGGGAATTTCACTTGGAACTTTATTTGCTCTCCTATCTTCTGGATACTTTTCCAACTCTTCATTGGGAAATCCAAGGAACATGCTTCTATATGCTTATTTTAAGTTTTCAAATTTATGCCCCACATACTATAACACAGTTCATTGCAAACACTCTGAAGTTTGCCTACCATCTCCTGAGAACAGATTTCCATCGCCAGTTTCTCTGAATTTGCCCTGCTTCCTGATGAACTCCCTTGATGATTTACCTTCCAGCCCTAGAACAGCTAATTTCTTGTCTCGCATGCATTGGGGAAATAATCTCCACCTTAGAACACAAACAGTGTTTGTGTTCAATGTGTTTCATGCTTACACAGTGTGATGCAGTTATAGAGTACTCCAGTAAAATATGAGTTCTTTGGTAGAGAAATTATAGCTGGTATTTCTGAATATATTTTTAGAGTTCTTGATACAAAGTTTACATAATAGATGACCTAAAATGTTTGTTAAGAAAATTAATAAGTGTCAGCATTAATGGAAGGTTGATAGCTTAACGTGTCAAATAAACCATAGCAAAAACATCCTTTTTCTTTTTTTTAACCGAACATCACATTTAATCCTCACAACAGTCCCACAGGATTCTCCACTTTATTCCCATTAGTTCTGTTTCGCAGCTGAGAAAATGGGGCTGAGAAAGGTTAAGCCAGTTAACTAAGGCAGTATATCTGTGAAGCCTGGCACCAAGAGCTTGAACTCTGATCTTTGACACTTGCCTGTGGGTTATACATTTTACAATACCTTCAAAAATTAAAACATATTCATAAATGTATGCATGACATATTCAATTCACGCATGCTTCTGCATAGTTTACTGATGTTTTATCCTGAAATGCTTTGGAGGCTCTCACCTGTGTGGAAGTCAGAGAGCAGTGATCGACAAGGGCATTTTACATACATGTACTATTTACTGCTGGTAAAGAAAGTCTGGTAATCCCTGCCTGCTTTTGAAAAACTCACCCAGAATGAAATGTTCAAAAGCCTTCTAACACCTCCTGACTGGATCTTATGGTAGTTTTTAGGGAGCTGGTATTTGCCAGTCTAGGAATAAATTTCTAGGAGAGATTATGGCAGCTTATAGCTAATACATATATTCTAGAAACTGGGCTTCAGTGAGTATAGTTACAAATTAACCGTATTATATGGCAAATGCCTGATTTCTTTCTCCCTTAAAAATATGATCTCAAAGTCCTTGGCCTATATTCTAACTAATTTTTCAGGGAATCAAACTTATATCCCACTTAATTCTAATATATAGAAATTCATAGACAACTTTTAAAATCAGAGATTCTGTCCATTATCCAAGAATATGAACGCTTGATTTCTTTTTACCTTAGCTTTCATTTAAATTAATCTCAGCCTCAAAGCAAGACTCAAGATACAAAAATGCAAAGCATAGTTTAAGCTTGCGATGGCCAAAGTTTATCGTGATTCAGTGGGAGTCACTCTGGTGGATGCCAATTCACTTGCTGTGGGATGGGTCAGGCCACCTGGTTTGTAACAGGCCACCAAGGTCCTTCTGAGGCAGAAAACCTGTCGCCTGCTTTTGATTCATCGGACTCAACCCCTCATTTTATCACTGAGAAAGGGAAGAAGTGAAATGACGTACGTAAATTCACACAGTGAGAAAGTTTTACAACAGGCTAGAGTTTGTAGTTTCTCATTTAGTTCTACTTTTCCTGTACAGTGTCAGAATTTCTGAAGAAAAATTCCTCTTGAAATATTTCTCTTTGTCTGTCTGTCTGTCTGTCTGCTTGTCTTAAAGTGGTTCTTATGCCAATCTGTTCTTTTTCTGTTGGGAGTAAAGGTTATTCTTCTGGCTATTTATTTGAACATCCAGTTTTCTTTTCCTATCACTTCTTTACATAAGGGTTCTTTAGAGATCCTAGCTTCAATACAGGTATGTGTGTGAGAGAGAGAGAGAGAGAAAGAGAGACAGAGAGATGTTATGCCATAACTGACAGTCTAGGTAGTGTTTTCCGTTGTTGTAGTTTTTGTTTTTGTTTTTGTTTTTTTTTTCTATATTGCAGACTCAGCCTCTATGATGCTGCCATTTTTAGATAATTAATGAAAATTGTGTTCATATTTATAGCCCATATTTATATCCATATTTATAAGTGGCCTAAGAAAATTTGTTTCCTTGCTATTTTCCTTGTCTTTAGTTCTTGTGGATTTTTGTTGTTTAACTGGTTACAAGTGTTCTTCACAAGGGCCATCTTTATGTACTGTAAGCTGCAGTCATGACAAACTATTTGGATACCCCCAAATATTTCCTTCAGGTTACATCCCTAACTTCCCTCTCTCCCCAGTGCTTGGCCAGAATGAAGCCTGTGTGTTTGATGGGTAACTATTTTTCATTTGAGGTATGCTGTATGAACCATCCAGTCTGTCTTGCCAGCTTTGTCCTGGATCCTCAAGGAAGATCATGTCTCTTTCCCTTTAGAGCTCCTTTGTTTCTTGTGGGCTTCTTAGTCAGTTCCTGTGGCAATATGCTGTTGTCTATTCACAAGTTTGTTTTCCTAAACATGTTGTAAGCCACACAAGAGACCACCATAGTAATCTTATTTCCAGTGCAGTCTTGTACAGAGTAGACGTGAAATTCATCTTTGAGGAAGAAGAATAAGAACAGGGAAAGAGAACAGGAAATAAATTCTGTGAGATCATAGGAATCCGGCCATTATGTTATTTTCTGTGGGACTTCAGAGTTCAGAGAACTGACAATTGGGTGTCTTGCTGGCTTATTAAAGTAAGAAGGCTTCATAATGCCTCTGCTTTCATTGCTTTGCCTTATAAATGGAGGCCGGACTTAAGAGACTTAGTAATTTTCTCGGCAGTGGGAACCTCATTGAAGAAAGAGAAGGCAGCCCAGTGGGACGTAAAGGCCACTTGGCATGAATTGGCCTTACTCACCAGAAGCCAGCAGCCAGCTCCCACCCACTGCTTCCATTCAGGTTGAAGGATGGAGCAGTGGAGATGCTCCAAAAGCAATGGCAGTGATGACTGGAAAATGGTAAACCTCAAACTAAACCCAGAAATGAGAAATCAAGAAAAGAAGGAACACATCTCTGGATGAAGTACACCACAAATCTGGTGGTGCCCTGGGACCTCAGCTTTCTTCTCTGCACCTGCTTACTCCCAGTTTATATTGTGGACACTCACTGCTGTGGTTTGCTGAAGTATAGCTGGTCCATAATTGCATTCTGTTCTATATTTACATGGTAGCTTTGTGGGTATAATGTTCTTTTAATGTATACACCTTACCCTTGTTCATTCAAGTGCTGATTTCTCTCCCACACTCTCTGGTTTCAATCCGGACATTGCATTTTGATACTTTTTCTAAGCATCACCTCTCTCAGCTTTGTGTAAACATGTCAAAATAAAACAACCAGCCACAATGTTGAGCAATGGAGAGGAAGGAGTAGGAGAAAGAGGGGAGGAGCCAGACGAGAGGGAAGAGTGGGAGGCAGAGGAGGGCAGAAGCTGGGAGAGCAGAGGCTGGAGAAGAGGTCTTGGGATGACATGGAGAATCAACCGGACCTAAGATATCACTAAAAGCAAGTATAATGGGTGAAATCTGAATGGAAGGAAACTATGTGGGCTTGGAGGTTTAGGATGGAATAACTATTGCCCAGCATTGTGCTCTAGGTTAATTAACTAAATCCCAGTCTCTGTGTGGTGATTTGTTTACACAGCTGTTTAAGATTAACCACAACTTTACTAAAAGATAAACCAATAGTGACTGTGAGTTCCACCAATGTTCACTGAATAGAGTGGCTGACGATGAGGAGGGGGTGGATGGAAAGATCTCCAAAGTGAACGAAGGAAGTTATTTAGCCATCACCCATGAATTTTCCTTTTCAATTTTATAAAGCCGCTTTTCTGTTGTTTTTATTATTGTTGATGTGGTTGTAGAGTAAAGATTCTGAATTGTGATAGTGAAGGTTATCAGCCAATATACCAAATTAATGATGTGATCACATATTTTTAAGAAAGAGGTTAATGGCCTTTGGCAGGAAAGCTAAACATAATGAAATAGCTCTTACAATCTTACTTAGGTTATACAGATTACAGCATAATCCAAATTTGCTGGTACTGTGTTTGGCTCATATACTTAGAAGAAAAGTGAACTGTTGAAACAATTGAGTACAGAAAGAACAAAGGAAATGGAGTGAGCAAAGAAGAAATGAAGAAGAAGCAGGAAGTGGAATCTCTGTATGTCCTGGTTTCAACAAATTAACCGGTTGGATTAAAATGTCTAGTATCATATATTAATTAGGAAATTATTGCTACAGGCTTCTTATGGATCAGAAAGAGTAAACAAAAATAATTAACACTTTAAAAATATTTCTAGTGTCCTCTGATTAGAATAGAAATGATTGATAAAATATTTGACTGACACCTATCTTTTGTAGTTTGTGTGCTTTCTCTTAAAAGAAATATAATGCTAATTTTTTTTGAAATTACAACATTTATTATTTCCAAACTTTTGTGTGCCGTGCCATGTATTAAAAAGCACATGCTTGCTCAGGTCATGTTCCTTGCAAAAGCCATTAACCACCAATGGCTTATACCATTAGCTTAGTCTTTGTGAGTGTGTGAACTTTGTTTTATATTATATAATACTTCTTTTGGTCTGTCACCAGCCCGGAGAGAAACAAAATGAGACTGTTTTCTAAACTGAAAGCTTTAAAAACAAAGTTTTCTGGGTACATCAGTAATATAACAGCAGGAGAATGCAAGCGTACCCTAATGATAGAGCCCGGGTCAGGTGTTTAGAGCTTGCTGGAGGTTTACATGTCAAAATATTTTAAGCATTTAAAGCTTCAGGTACAAGAACCTCGAAACATGTCGAAATGAGACTGCTAATTGTCTCTGTAACAAAACATGCCCAAGAGAAGGCATGAAACACAGCGGGAAGCAGAAGGAGATGAAGGCTTGATAACTTCTGGGCAGATATATTTACTGGACACAAGCAGCAATGGTAGTTAATGCCTATGACGTAATATATAATTTTCAAGGTATATAATTATTCAAATAGATTTTGCCCCTAGTTACCAACTAAATTTTTCTCTCCACTCCACTCCCATACTATGCTTAAATTCTAATCCCCACCTTGATAATGTGATGATATTTGGAGTTGGAGCTTTGAGAAGGTAACTAGGTCACGAGGGTTCATTTATTAAAGTGATTCTAGATCTCACCAGCCTTCCTCCCACCATACAACAATTCAACGATTTAGGTTTCTGCAACATACAAGGGGTCTCTAACTAGAACTCAACTGTCTGGCACTCCAAGTTCTTTTGTCCTCAAAACTTTTTAAAATTATTATTATTATTATTATTATTATTATCATTATTATTATTAATTGAGCTACTAATAGTGTGGAATTTCTTTTACAGACAACAGAAATTCCTGACACCCCTGATTTGGATATTTTTAAAACTGAGTATTAATTTAATAGGTGGGGGTTAGTTCTAATTACCCGACTGAGTTCAGTAGAACTCAAGAATGGACAAAATTTATTCACACCAGCAGTAAACATTTATCTTATACCCACTTTATATCTGGTACTATGTGGTAACTATAAAAAGACTTGTTTCTCCTTGGACCAGGTACGTTGCAAATCTGCTGTCACTAGCAGTTTGGCACACTGGAGTTACAAGTATTCACACAGCCCTGCCAACTCTTTAAAGTGATTTTAGGAAGCTAAGAACCTAGAAAAATGAGCAACAGTCAAAGATCTAACAGGATTACAAATAAATGGATATCTAAATTGAAGAAGAATGAGGGGTGCATGGAAACCAGCCAGAGAGCCGAAGCCAGACAGCTGAAAGATCAAGCTATTCACCTCTAAAGGAAGAGAGAAAAAGTAGAGTTGAAAGGTTAAATAAAAACAGAAAAATCATTCTGTCCAAAGAAAGCTAAATATATAGATATGTGTGTGCATTTGCTAAAGGCAAAAAATAAAGTATGTCCTATGTTATTTCCCATGATGTCAATGAAATAGCTAAAGTAAGTTTCTGATTGGCTTCTTAGCACATACAAATATGAAAAGATATATTCAGCAAAGCAAGTTTAATGCATGCCGGTATTAGTTCGTATCAATTTGGGCTTGTCTCATCCACCATAAGTTCTGCTTTGGAAGATCAAAACAAAATACCACCACTGCTGAGAACCAAAACTTTCCCCACTTCTACCCCATTGGAGGATGGGAGGAGAGCCATCTTAGGTACTGAAAAGCCTCTGAGGAGTCTGAGGTGGTCACCAGCGTGTTCGATGAGTTGTTTTCTGAGTCCCTGCAAGGGTCAGGCATATGGTTGAGAGAAAACTCAGCTTTGGAAGATCTACTGCTTCCGTAGAAGACATGAAAATAGTCTCATCTCTCCAGCAGATCCACGTGGGGCTGCTATCTCCTTCAAGGAGCAGTGAGATGCCTACAACTCACAAAAGACTTCCCAAAAGAACTGGGATTGCTGGGAATGAGAGAATGAGGGGAGGGGTTAGTTGTAGGGACTAAGGTTTCAAAGATCCCAAAATATCTTGGGAAGAAATTCTCTTAATTGTGTATAATCTGCTTTCTTTTTACTGGAGAAACACCTAAAAGCATCAGGTGATGATGAAACTTAAAACTCACAAACGGATTAGAAAGGGCAGTGGGGAGAAGAAAGGCTCATAACTGTCAGTGGTCTAGAGCCCAGGCCAGTGGTCAGTAAGAAGTGAGAAGGCCACTGTGGACATTGTATCAGTCTTGCTGACAGAGGCACCTCAAGAAAAGACAGGGTTCTGGGGCTGAGAGGGAGGGTTGGTTGGTGGCAGGGCAGTATTTCTACAGCATCAATGTGCTTTGAACCTGGAGGAGACAGGCTAGAGACAGAGCTAGCAATGGCCACAGGCTTGCCAGGAGCTTCATCCCCCAAGGCTGAGCCTCTTTTCTTGAAATTGCAGGGTCAGCGAACAAAGAGAAAGGAACAGAGAGGAGAAACAGCCCTGAGAGGAACAGACAAGAGGAACTGTCTCTTCCCCTGCTGAGGGGAGGCCATGGTGCTGGACAGATTTTTGTGTTTGGTATCCCAGCCTCCTTCTTTTCCAGGCCTCAATTTAGTAGCCCTCTGGCCACACACCCTCTCTGCCAACACCAGTCCCAGCCACTACGGAAAGATGTCCCTACCTCTCTTAGCTCTCTTAGCTGCCTTCACTGTAGAGGGTTTAGCTAGTAACCTGAGGCTCACAGGTAGCCCTTTCTGACCTTTTGTTTTACACCGAGTGAACCTCTCTACTCCAGTTTCCCTAACATGGAGCATTTTCTGCTACCCTCACCAGCCTGAGCAAGCACCCTCTTGTCAGTTCCTCCCTCAAATCCTTGAACCAGAGACAGGTTGCTTGTCAAATCAAATCACGTGATAGTCAAGATACCAGCTTACCCGCCCTTGCATGCCCACTTTCTTACATTCCCTTTTCTGTATAGGAAACGCCTGGCTTCGGGGCTGTCTGTCATTGAGATGGTTGGGCTTTTGTGAGATCACTGTTTTCCCCATTGCAACGTCCTTTTTCTTCTAATTAAAAATCTCTCCCTGCCTGTGTAAGTCGGATTGGTTTGCCTTTCACATTAGCAAATAGCTAAGGGGAGTCGTAGGAGAGCCTGGGACACGTTAGTGAGGAAGTAAGCCTTGGGGCCAGGTGGCTCCAAGGATGCCCAAGGGTGCCTGGGATGAAGAGCTCCTCCTTGAACTTCAACTTTCGAAAGTAGGAAGGGAGGAGAGGCAGGAGCGAGGGGAAGGTGCAGAAGTAAAGGGTAGAGGGGGAGCCAGTAGCAAGCGCGTTTCTGTGGACCAACAGAGGTGGGAGAGAAGGGCGAGGGCGGCCTTGTTGTCCCAGCACACCGAGGACCCTGCGCGATGGCAGCGGTGGCGGCGGTGGCCAGAGCAGCAGCCGTGAAAGCAGCGAGCGGGACGGAGTTAGGACCGCTCGGAGCGCCCAGGTCTCGAGGTAGTATAAGGTTTTTTGCAATCCTTCCACTCGCTGGCAGTTGCAGACGATCTGCTTTTTAAGTGAGAAGAACACGCCACCCCTCTGAGGGCTGCGGCTTCCCGGGGCTGTTTCGTTGCTCGTCGTCTTGCCGGCCCCTGGCGCTCACTCTCTTAATTCGTCCGCGCCCCTAAGTTTGTCGAGAGCTGGCTGCGGGCTGGGAGCAGGGTCCCGGCCGGGCGCCGCGGGCGGGGGCTGGGAAGCCGCGAGCCGCAATCCAGAGGCATCTCGGGGCCATGTATATTTCATCAAACGGACTTTGGGTGCGTCGCGTCTCGCAACCATCAACGCTATGTGCAGTGACATTTCTGACTTGAGTGGAGGAATGCGCGAGGAAAACCAGGGCGAAATCGCTTCGAACGGATCTTCTTGGCGCCAAGGCTGAATCGTCTTGATTTATGTCGCTTCTGACAAAAAAAGGGGAGAGAGAGAAAGACCCAACGTCTCCATCTGAAATAAAATGAAAGCGGTGCCAAGCGGGATAGAACCGCCCGGCTGCTGGTTCTGATCCCCTGGGATCCGGGGGCAAAAAAAAAAAGAAAAAAGAAAAAAAAATCCCTCTGCGGCTTAAAAGAAAAGAAAGAAAGGAATAGAAATAGAGAAGAGAAAGAGGGGAAGAAGAAGAAGACGACGAAACCACAGTAAAAGTTTAAGGCGAGAAGTGGCCGCGGCGGTGGCGCGGGGAGGCTGCGAGCAGAGACGCTGGCGAGCCCCGGGAAGGCGGCGATCCGGCTCCTAATCCCACTGTGTTTTTGGAGGGAGAGGCACCTTTCTCGTCCTCGCTTCCTCTCCTCCCACCCCTCTCCCTCCCCCTCATCTACCTGTCAAAGTCACTGATCTTTTTGCATTTTGGAAGAGGACGTCAACGGGAAGGAATCCCCCCTCCCACCCCCCAAGTCAGGGTCCCGTCTCCGAGAGGGGGCGACGCGCGACGAGGCTGCCCCAGGGGCGCGAGGCCAAGGTAACCCGGGCTGGGGGTTCCGGGCGCCACGGGGGTCTGGGGCCCGCGGACTCCTCCTTCCCACGGCCAGCAGGGCGCTTGCAGGGCAGGAGACGCACCCCGGGGCTGTGGTGGCGGCGACGGGTCCACACCCGCAGCAGCGTTCCCTTTCCACCCGCGCCCCGCGCGCCGCCGGCGGGTCCCCGAAGCCGCGGTCGCCGCCCCACGCGGGACCAAGCTGGGCAGGGCCACCGCCCGCCCCGGGGCCGTCGGCTGGGCTCCCGCCCCGCGCAGGGCCAGCGGGGGTCCCCGGTAAGTGTCGCCGGCTCCCCTCTCCTCCGGAGACCCGCGCCTCTCTGGGTGGCCCCTCTCCACCAGCTCCCTCCCTCCCTCCTGCCAGCCCTCCCTCTGCCAACCCCCGGTGCCCGCCGAGGGCGGGAGGGGAGATGCGGGTGGGCGAGGAACTTTGGAAAGCGCCTTAAGGAGGCAGCCAGGAGCCTGTGCGCACTCCCGAGCCCGCACCTCTCACACCCACAATAGATCCCCGGCGTGCGCCCTGCACGGGGTCGCTGGCTGTCGCCTCCTGAGCCTCCATCCACCCACCCGCAAAGCGCGGAGCTCTCGCTCTCCCACACACACCTGACCACACGCGGCGCACAAGCTTTTTTTTTTTTTTTTTTTTTAATTTAAAATTTTCTTTTTCCAGTTTTCTCAGCTGGGAAAAATAAACAAATAAAAACTTGCCTTGTTGCTCGCCCTGTGGAGAGCTTTTGAAGTCCCTCTTTTAATCTCCTTTATTGGTGCGAGATTAAAGCATTTCTACCACACATTGTGCAGCTGGGGAGAGAGGGACAGTGGAAGGGGGAAGGAGCTTTGGGAGGCTGGTGGGAGCCTTTCCTCCCATACTGTTTCGCATTATCAATTGATGGATTCGGCCGGGGACATGGAGTTTCTCTGTGCTATGGATCCGTGGGTATCTATATATAATACAAATAATACCGAATATTATTGGGCCCCAAATAACCAATTAAGTGATTCATAGGAGAGAAACTTAGATTTTAAAAAAGAAACTGCGCCCTCTGCTGTTTCTTTTGGTAACCTCATCCAGGGACTTTTTACCCCCCCCCCCCCCCCCCCGAAATCGCCTATGAGTAGCTGTCATTTTTCAGGGGGGCATGGAAGGAAAATCCTTAGAGGGGGATTTTAAAGGAACTTTGTTTGAAAAGGTGTCAGGCAGAGTTTCTTCCGCTGCACCAGGATTTTAGATAACAGGTCCTCTAGCTGTCTCCTCCTTTGTGCCGGTTTTCCCTACCTTAGGAATAATCAAGCAACTTCACAATAGTTTGTCACTCTTTCACAGTGGAAAATTCTGAACAAAACTCGGAATTCTACTTAACATATGGTGGATCTGGCAGCAGCTTTGCTCTGGAAATCAGGCCTCTTTCTATGGCTGAAAATACTAAAAGTTTTCCTATCTTAACAGAAATGAAAAGAAAAAAGGAAGCAGAGATGTTTCCCCTCAAAATCATTTGTTCAAATACGCACAGTGATTAAGCTTGCTAGAAAGTTTTGTATGGACGTTTGATTAGGGCAAGGATGTTCTGATTTGTGTGGCCCTTGAAAAGTAAAGTTCCTCTTCTCTGTGAGGAGGTCTGCAGGAATTTCATACTTTGTCTCTTTGAATGCCCTACCCACTAGCTTTTCTCTTTGGTAGAGGGAAGTCGGCTCAATAATTGTCCAAGACTATTTTTAAACATATAAAACTTTCAGTCGTTTCTTAAAGGCTGGATCGTTGCACAGGAATCAGGGTGCAGAGAAGAACTACATCAGGCATTTCAAGTGTCATGCGGCCCCTCTTCCATGCACAAAGGGGCTGGCTTCGCTTCTAGACACCAACCATGGCAGGAGGTATCTTTAATCACTAAATACCAACAGGAGAGCATTCAGTATTTCATGTTTTTAACTTTTAATTTGTTGGCATTTCTTGTAGTTGTATTTAAGAGGAATCACACGTATTTCAAAAGGGAGTGGTTTATTTGAACATACAATTATGTGTTCGTTAGTTTTGTTTTTTGTTGTTTTTTTTTTTTTTCACCTTTCACTGGGCATTGTGTTCACATGGTTCAGGTTATCTGTTTTATTTTGTTTTGTCTTGTTTTAGAAGGCAGCTAATGCATGTTGAATTTTCCTTCATGTATTAACCAGGGGGAGCAAGTATCTGTATTAGCTCCCATTATTATTCTGCAAAACATCAGGCAGTGTGTTTAAGCCAGTGTGCATTTTAGCTGGCAGGTTTTGTAGGTAAGGGTTTTGGAGAGAGTCTTTGATAATAGCACCAAGACACTGTGAAGGAAATGAAATTTCCTGCGACTTAAGAAAACAAGGATATGTTAGCACTGAAAACTGTACACGTGTGTATGTGTGAGTTCTGCTGTTTAAAGGGAAGTAAGCAGTTTAACGTATTTCGGACAGTGACTTGAATCTTCGAATCTGGAGCCCTGTTTCAAACTTCAAGTGGGTGTAGACTTTTTCAGCTGTGTGTGGAAGTTTGTGTTTCTGAACTTCCCTATATTAGAAGGAAGTGTCTTTCTCTCACAGGACAGTGGAATGCCAGGTTTCTCTCAGGCTTGCTTGATTCTGAAGTAATTTTACATTTTACCTCTGCCCGGACACACACACACACACACAGAGAGAAACATCCTAGAAAATATGGGCTGACTTGCATTGTTGATCTTCTCTGGATAAAAATAGAGATTTTTAAAATACTAAGTGTGATAATTGTTTTTTTTTTTATTTTTAACTCCTGTGATTGTTTTTCTTTTATAATACTCAGTCACTTAGGAGTAAGACCTGTCAAAATTGTTGAATTATATGTTAGATTCCTTATGTTTTTGAGGTAGTTAAGAAAAAGACAGGAGCCTCTGTTTCTCATGAAGAAACCAAAGATCCTCTTTTCACGACAAGCAGAGCAGTGCAAACAGCCTTGAATGTGTGTAAACGTAATCTCACTTTGGCTGTGTTCATAGCTGCTAATCTCCACAGGTTATGGACTTTGTATATTGCTTCTCCTTTATTTCCTTTAGTCAATGAAACGTGATTATCTTCAGGTTTCCTTCTGTTCATATCCATTCAGAAACATGCAGTTTTACAAACATGTTAATGTCTTCAAAGAATGAGTCAATAATTGTCTATTTCAGGTGCTCCCAATGAGCTATGTATTAATGTAATACTTAGCCTGTTACCACATCCCTACTTCCTAGTGACATTATATAATGAAAAGAATGCTAAAATCCACTGAGTGAAAGTTGGTAGATTTACTGGCAATCTTTTCCTCTCAGTGGATGAAATTGGCAATTGCTTTGGGACTGTAATGGCTTATCATTTTAATCGTTATTAGTTTTGTGTAATAGTTTGGAGCCATTTTTTTTTCTCTTTCTGATGGGGGAAGATTTGTGAAATTTCCTCTGCAAAGTTAATCTAAGGTGGAAAGAAATCAGCTACAGAATCCTGGGAAAATGTATGTTCCATGGGTGTAAAACCATTCTGTAGCCTGTTTTAGCCCTGATCATTAATACCTATTATTATGTAATTTTGTATTTTTTTTATTAGCTCTACAAATTCATACACCTGAGATCCACGGACTTGTAGCATATTAATGGGAAAATAATTCAATCACAAAGGACTTCTTACTACTTCAGTTCATATATAGACATAGTGGGAGTCTTTGATTGTTCTGAGTTCCCAAGGTGGGAAAAATGTGGATTCATAGCTGGCACTACCCAGAGCCCTCCTGAGGTTGCCCTTATCCCAGTGAGGCAGACACTTGAGACAAATTCACAGTCTTTGGCCATTAGTTCAGTTATGTGCCGGAAGGGATGCCTTTAGGATACTAAGCCCTGAAACATGTCATTGTCTGCCCTTCGCCTAATCAGTTTGTCTAGCCATTTGCAGTCATGGCCTAGCTTTTTAGGAAGATATTGATATTTTTAACCTGGTTGAGAGGACACCCAGCTGCAAACCAACAGCATTAAGTATTGAAGGTGGGGCCGTAAATAATATTTTCTTTGTACAACATTTATTTTCTTTGAAAATCTCATAATTACACCTTCGTAACAAACCCCCGATTCTCATAAGGCCTCCTCTTTGTCACTAATGTTCATATGTTTAATTTCTTCTAGAGTAGAAGGATTTATTTGGTATGCTGTGTGATAGTGGGTTCTAAGGAGACTTTGACATGAAGGTCCAAAAAAGGGGATGATACAGACTTCAAAGTTAGAAAGGAAAAAATAATTACACTACAGAATAGCTTATGACTGTGCACTGATTTGCATTACGCTGTGGTCAATACCTTTTTTCTGTGTCAATGGGAGCTCATTAAATGTAAATTCTGCAGACCAACTGAGCCACACCATATTAGTGCTTGCCAAAGCTTGACATTTTTAATACATTAATAATACGTCTGTAGTGTAATGGAAAACTATTAATCACAACTGGTTAGATGCCAGAAATTTAAGCTATAATTGGCTGCCTCTTGTCAAGAATGACTGTCGCACAGTCCTGTAACTGCCTAATATTCAAATATCTTGCACACCTCTGCATATTTCCCTGTCAATTCTCTAACTTCGATCAATGGTGTAGTCCATAACTCTGTGTAATAGCCATCATCACAGTTCTGGTAGGTTTTAATGAGAATCCCTTGCGTGGGAAGTGCTATTCGGTTGTCCAGAGGTAGGAAGAATTACATGCATTTCCAAAGCATTTCCTTAGTGTCCACAATTTCCATGAGAAAATCAACCAGATGAGGCCATATAGGTCAAACAGGCATGAAAACAGGGTAGCAAAGAATAGATGGTTGAGGGAACAGGATTGGTTTAAAAAAGTAAAGGCCATTTCCAAGAGTCATTTACATATTTGAAATCGTCTTTTAAAGATAATATTACAAATTAACTAAATATACATTCAATTCAAACTCAAAGCCATTGGGGTCCAAGTCTTTATGATTATATTGTTCCTGACCTAAAAACTGTTGGCTTTTGAAACTGAAAAGGTGACGTTAATAATTTTAGAACTAGTGGATTTTATACAACTTTATCTCTAATGCTCTTTTTCCTCACTTTCCAAAGTGTCTGCTTCCTATTGTACAGATCTAGTAAACATAGTTGAAAAACAAATCTAGGAAATGTTCATTTCCTTCATTTTAATGCCTTTTAAGATTATTAATAGTCAATGTGTTGGATGTTTCTGAAAATACCACCTTAATGAATTTGAAATGAACAAACAAACAAAAAAGCTGAAAGGCTCGAGTAGCCATAGCACATGCTCCTATAATGTTTTATTTATTTTTCTTTTTAGCTAAGATTCCAAAATGCATGCCATTGAAGAATGTCAAAGTCACAAAGAAGAACCAAATTTAAAT
This sequence comes from Psammomys obesus, assembly GCF_907164565.1. Lineage (NCBI taxonomy): Eukaryota > Metazoa > Chordata > Mammalia > Rodentia > Muridae > Psammomys > Psammomys obesus. The sequence continues at coordinate 3,854,410 of NW_026594216.1, read as the reverse complement.
CTGTAGTTTATACATGTTTAGACACACTGCTAATTATTGCTTCATGGGAACTCAAATATTCAACACTTTTCCTAATAGAAAATATCACAAATTGCAGCTGTATGATAACATTATATGAATTGAATATAATGAAAATTGCACTTGCATCCATAAAGCAATTATTATAAATTACTTTGCTATGGAAACACAATTCAACCATCTGTTGGCATTTCATAGTCTCTGTGGCTTAGTTCATTTTAAGATGGTGCATTATTTAAATATAGTGAATTCCCTTTATAAGATTGCTTAAAGATAGTGAACTTCCTTATTTAAACTGTTTAATATGAATCACAGAGTCTGTAATAGAATTTTCCATAGCTGTATGCTTTTAATTTTGTTCTTTTAAAGCTGAAAAAAAAATTCCTAACTTGAACTAGGAATATGAACCAAAGAACTAAAAAGTATATTTTCACACCTGGGTTTCAAATGTTAACATGATTTGAATAGTTGAAAAGTTGCTTAATAGAACTTATCAGTGACTTGTATCTGTATGTTACATAGGCCACGTTACCTATCAGTTTACCCAAAGTACTTTGAAATGGAAAATTTTATTTTGTTTTAGAATTAGTGCCCTGTTATTCTGCTTCATGGCCTGTTAACTCACCCTCAGCTGTTTTTATATGTGCATTTTAAATTGTGTCTTTTTACTATGGAGCTTTCGATTTTAAACCAGCATATAAAAATTACCTTTGGGACAAATTCTGTTACAGAAACTGCAAATGAAGATGTGATAGCTATGAAAAGATATAAGATAATAGAAGGTTCTTATGAAAAGAATGTTTGCCCCTTTGGTTTTATTTATTTGTTTATTGAGTATTTTCAGAGAGCCAATGACCTTTTTAAGTAAATGCAACTAAACAAAAGATATTAACTTGTTCCAATAAAATGAAAAATCTAGAGACAGGGACGACTCAGGTCCCTTACAAAAGCTAAGAAATGTACAAGGAATTTGGAGAATTTCAGGGTCTCTTTGCCAAGAGACAAAAGGCACACAAGTAGTCGTCATTGTTATAAAGGCTCTCTTTATCCCCATTGTTCTCTTGGAAGATTTTTTAGCTAGCTCTGAGAGAGCTGTTTAAATCCTGAAGCTGGTTCTCACCTGCTAACTCACCTGTTAACTAGAATATATTCATCTGCCTTTCTTATGGAAGAGTCGGATTTTTCCTGTCGAAATCCTCCCCAACATGATTGGTTACAGCAATCATCCTAGCAAGGCTTCTAAATGAAGTTATCCATGTTACACCATTTGCTTTATAGCATACAGGGCCTCCAAAATGTCAGCATACTCTACATTGCCTAATGTATTGATTCCAGGGCAATAATTCTTACTCTTATTGTTTCCAAAAGGTTGTTGGTGCCAGAAGGAAAAAAAAGAAAATGATTGATGGGAAACAGACACAGGACTGTAGAACATCGCCCCTCTGCTTCTGATACGGATACCTCAGCGCCTCTGAGCAGCCCTGGTGAACCCTGAACGCTGAGGATCACTCAGGATTATCGGATGTACAACAGGAGAGCCATCACTTCTCTAAGTTATTATCTGCTCCTGGACATCTTTCACAAAAGTCTAATAGATATGTTCCACGAGGAGAAAAGGCTGCAAGCTGTTAATGCCTGACACAGAAGCAGGTTAGGCTCCCACCAAAGTCCTCAGCATACCTGACCACGCACAGTATTTCAGTCTATCGCATTTGGTTTTGGAATCTGCTTTGAGGCCTCGGACTTTTTTTTTTTTCTTTAATATACAGACCTACCTACATAAAGACACACACATACATAATACGCTCATGTGTATGTAAAAGAGACACTGATTGCCAATAAGACACGAAGATTGCCAAGATTTTAGAGATGTATTTGTCAAGGTTCCTGTCGATCCATGCCCTGTGGGTTACAGTGTCCTCTGTGATGCAGCCCTACCCTTTAGTGTGGGGACATTACGATGTGTGTAAGACTCAGATTTACACCGAAGAAGGGAAAGTTTGGGATTACATGGCCTGCCAGCCGGAATCCACGGACATGACCAAGTACCTGAGAGTGAAGCTGGACCCTCCGGATATTACCTGTGGAGATCCGCCCGAGTCGTTCTGTGCAATGGTGAGGCAGTGCTTTTGAGCAGCGTGTTTCACGTAAATGGCATTAAATCTCATAGGCAAACAGCTGTGGTGAGCGTGAAGGCTCAGTTCGGCAGAGTCAGATCTGCAGGTGGCAGATCCGTGTCAAGAGCTGAGCTTCCTTCTCAGTGGAGACTTAGCCTACCTAGGGTTACAAGATATGTGATGTGATGTGATTGACGTATGGGAACTTCCTGCTAGCCAGCAGGCCAAAAGTTTCAGTGAGGCAGGTGCCCTGGGGGTATTTTACAAATCAAAAAGCCAAAGTAATGGTTAAATTTTAGAACAGAAACAGGAACACGTTAGGTCAGCTGGGTTACGTTGTTTGTTGTTTTCGGTTTTTTCGTTTTGAGTCAGGGTTTCTCTGTGTTGCCCTGACTGTCCTAGAACTCACACTGTAGACCAGGCTAGCTTTAAATTCAGAGAGATCCACCTGCTTCTGTCTCCCCACTACTGGGAGTAAAAGGTTGTGTCACCACCACCTGGGGAGCTGGGTTGTGTTAAAGGTGAAAATCCATTCATAAATCACCGTTAAAAAGGCAAAGTTTTATTCTTCCACATATATAAAGTCAGGCCCATATTTCTATAGTTCAAGATTAGTTGAGATCTTCTGATCCTTTATCGGACAGCATCTCTGATAGGGGTGCCTCCAGTAAGGGACCAGCGAGAAGAAAGCAAAAGGAAGGACAGTAGGCTTCCTTGAGGGACTTTTCCAGAGGTCTTATCTACCAACATGTGCATCTCCTTTTGACCAAGGATTGCATTTTCTTTGGGAACTTTGAAGGTGGATGTTGAAATGCTTGTTTTTTTTGTTTGTTTGTTTGTTTTTTTTTAATTGTGGAAAATACGGGCATGTAAGTTTAGAGAATAATAAGACAAGTTATGGCATTCTTTATTCCTGGGGTATATGTAAGGCCTTCTCAAGGTGGGAAGTGTACTGGGAGAAAGGCAGTACTGAAGGAATGTGTTTCATTTCAAGCTCAAATCACAGCAGCAAACATAGCTGTAAAGTATTATTAAAGAGATGAGTGATTAATATGGTGTCAGTTAATGCGGTAAGGAATTGAGACTGTGTGTCCATTCGGTTTATGTTGTTGGTTTTTATTGTAGGCAGTCATTATTTGATATAAGAACCGTGACCCCATTTTTCTCCACATAACAGATATAACCATGTGGCAGATTTTAATAGTATCTTACCTGACTTTATTATCTTGAACCTGGCCTGGCATTTTCAGGCTAGTGAAACTATTAATCAAAGTAGCATCTGCTCACAGTCCCCAGTGAGTTAAATTAACATAAGATTGTCTCAGATGGAGCACTAGAGAAAGGGTTTTGTAAGAGGAAACAATTTTGAGCACTAAAGAGTGTTTTCACCTAAAAGCTAAAGGCTTGCCATTTTTCAGAAGTGCCTTGGGGACTGCTTTGAATTATAGTCTAAACCTGATTTTGTGGAGAGTGAGAAAAAGATCTTGGCTATTTGGTGTCACTATGACTAAAGTGCCCTAAATGACTAAATATTTCAAAGAGAGGACCCGTCTCTCTGGGTAACAGGTATGTGTTTCTGTAAGAAGTTGTGTTTTAGAAACCACAGGCTTCCAGGGCATTTTATTCAAACCTATCAGTAAAACTCCAATAAATCCGTAAAAGAGAAGAGATATTTGTTTCCTTTATATAAGGTCTTTAGTGACTTCTTATGAAAGGTGAAATTTAAAATCTCATTGCAAATGTGGTGTGAAATTACTGTTTGGTTGTAGGTTATACAAGCTTCCATCTCTTACAGCAGAGCACGCATGCATTCTGGGCCTGCGTTTCTCATCAAGAGCACTCTCAGCTCTATCTATTGGTTTCTGTGACACCCTGAGCAATGTACCTCATCTAGAATTGATTAAGAATTTCAAGATCTAAGTGAAATAGCTAATGTACTTTTCCCAGGGCACAGTTTCTACTCACGCAGGTGCTATAGGATGTACTCAAGGTGTGATTTGTGTGTGCTGTTTCCATGAAGTCAGCTGTGGCCAGAGAACACTTTCTCAGTATCTCTTGTGCCCAACATGTGGAGACTTCCATTTTTCTTTTCTTTTCTCCCAAAAGAAGCAGAAAAGGGCATGTTATGGGACTTTCCAGGCTGGTCTTTCATGGGGACATGGTCTAAGGCTTTTAAGTAAGCCAATTCCTATTCATCCAGTGGCTAAATGATGGTAGAGGTAACCACAAGAGAGAAGTAAAACAGTTTCTTAGTTGGCCCTAAGTACAATTGTGTTAAACACATGTGCTCACGGAAAACCCCACTATAGTACAATGAAGAGTTTCAGAAGCTTTGGTGGCCTTAACTCTATCACTGGGCAGGCTGCAAGATTTCTGAGCTACCTATCAGTCATTAATTTGCATTTCTTAATGTGCATATGATTGGCATAACAGATTTAATAATCTCCTTTAAATGTGTACTTTGGGACTATTGGTATGCATATTATATGCCAAGTCAATGATAATGGCCTAATACAGCAAAACCTCCCCTCTGCAGTTGTGGGTTTTCTGTAAAAACGCCTTAGTGTAAGAGTTCTTGACATAGGCTGTAAAAGCATCTCAGGGTGCTGTCATATCAGGCCTGTTGAGGAGCTCCTTAGCCCAAAGTCTAATGGGAACCCATAAAATCGCTTATGCTTGGATGTATGGGTCCTACACTCCCTGACACTCGTTTCCATTTTGGCTCCTCCAAAGTCGTTATGGTCTATTACATCACTGGAACTGCCAAATAGACACAGCACTACTTAGGGCCTATATGTAAATGTTTGCTGTAAAATGACTTCACCTCCTCAGCCTGTGACACCCTTATTAGCAATGACTCCAGGGATTCTGGACACTGAGAATACATTCAGCCCTAGAAATGTTCTGTAATTCCCAGAGAATATCATTAATATAAAGTGGAAGTTCATTGGGATGGCACTGAAAAATCTGGGCTGCTGCTTTCTGTATTTGCTCTATCAGTATGTGCCCGCGACCACCCATGAATGTTGCATTTGTTTTAACTTGGTGTGAATTTTGAGGAGAAAAACAGCTTATGATTCCCTTTAATGATAGATCTCTGCTTGCTAACCTGGATGTCCTACCCAATAAATCTTCTATGTCTAGAAATCTGAAATGGCTATATATTAATTATATAGATATTTGTAAACAATAGGGTACTGGAAAAATTTTGTCTGACCACGATAGTGTAATAGAGACTACATATGACTATAGAGCACATATATGTGTGACTATCATATACATAGATGTATGCATATGAATTATTCATTTTGGGAATGGTTTGTTTTCTTTTTAATTTAATATATTCCTTTCAAGTTGACAGTGGCTAAAAATGAGCCCTGGTTGTGCTAATGGGGAAGGACCTGCCAGCCACAGGATTGACTGTTCTTGCATGTACAGCAGAGGTAACCTGTTTGTGTCGATCCTGTCCTTTCGGCCATAATACAAGCTGCAGGTAGCACGCCTCTGTCACAGGTGACAATGACTTAATTTGCATAAGGAGCAGATAGGATGATCTGATCCTGTGCGTGAAGCTGAAGTGACAACACAGCACTGTGACTTGGTCTTTGTGTTTAGATAAACATAGCTGTCATGTCCCCCCAGGCAACACCCCAGTGGCTTAAAAATGGAAAAATTATCTGCAATTATCTCCAGCTTGCAGCCAATTTTCTGTATAAGTCAAACAGAAGCATTGAAAGAAGCCTAAGGATGAGAGATGCCACATACATTTGTACAATTTATGAGCAGAAGTGCTGATGACTGTGGAAACGGGAGCCCTCGAGTGCTGCCACGGATTTCAGAGCCAATCAAAACTAAATGAGAAAAACAAAGATTATTAAAAAGTCTTTTGTGCATGTAATTTTGGCATAATGTTATGAGGTGGACATTAAGTGTTTACCGTAGAGACTTTCAGCATCATTAATGCAGCACGCCTTTAATTACAAATACACTCCTGTGACTAAAAAATGGGGAAAATAAGGTCCTCTGAGGTGTACTCAGCGACACCCTCATTATGTTTACTGGAATAATTAAAAGAAAGGGCGTAATTTTTCTAAATAAAATGTCAGACCTTGAAATGGAAATGGAATTTCTTGAGAAAATTTACTAATGTGTTCCTGTGCTCTCAATAGGCATTCATTCAGCGACCTTAACAGGTCTGCTAATGATCATTCCATGTTGTGTGATCTGCAGATAAGACTCCCATTAACAAAACAATAATAATTATTGTAAGCATTGTGGATAGAGCATATTTCATTAGAGCTGAATAAAATTTATAAAAGTAATAGGAAACTTTTATGTTTTGCATTTTTAAAGGAGCTAGTGGGGCAAGCAGTTGGCAAAGCAGTGTCTTCAGGGCTATCCTTAGCCTAAGTTTCTGATTTGACAGCATCTCAGGTTTCCATCTGGTGGCTATCAGGGAGCCTTTGAGAAATTAATTTGGTAAACCCAATTACATTGCTTAGTGACATGGGATTAATATAAATTTTCCAAAAACTGGAAGTGACATTGACTTATACAATAATTGAATAGTCTTAAAAATGCACTCTGTCCACATGAATTATAATTTGATAAGTGAATGAAGTTTTAGTAACAATGACATCTTTCATTTGCACTAATTTACCACTCACATTGTGGCAGAATGGTGTATAAAAAAACCCTGCTTTTTTATTATTAACACTTCTTTGTTATTAGTTCATTATTTACACTTATTTTTCCAGGATGCCTAATTCAGGTTGAAATGATTAGGTCCCACAGAGATCAGTCTTTCTGATTTATCACTTCATCAAGTAACCCCTTGTTGAGGCACTCACAGCAGCTCCTTTTTATGTAGGGCATCAAGTCTAAAGTATTCTACTTGCTTGATAACTCTGGCTGAATACAGTCTTTCCCATTAGGTCTTTACAGAATCCCTAGATACAGGACTCAAGCCTAACAACCCAGTAGGCAAGGAACTTCAGTACTTGAGTTGAAGTTGAAGCACTTGGTTTGGTCTAGCAGACATGTTTATAGAGATGAAGGAGGTCATGAGATGGAAACAGTAATGAGTATGGCCAGGGTAGCAAAACTAATACAACCTCATGCTATTTATTGTTACTTAATTCCATTTCCTTTTCAGATAAAGTAAATTTATTAAGTATTATTAATACTATTTATAACAATTTATTCACTTTGTATCCCCTCTGCAGCCCCCTACCTCATGTCCTCCTAGTCCCACCCACCCTTCCTTTTCTCCCCCTATGTCCCTCCCCTCCTCCCCTTCCATCTGATCCTAGCCTATCATGTCTCATCAAGGATGGCTGCATCATCTTCCTCTGTGGCCTGGCAAGGCTGCAGGGGGAGGTGATCAAAGAGCCGGCCACTGAGTTGATGTCAGACGCAATCCCTGTTCCCCTTACTAAGGAACCCCACTTGGAAAATGGGCTTCCTCTGAACAGGGGGTCTAGGTACTCTCCATGCATCATTCTTGTTTGGAGTATTGGTCTCTGCCGGCCCCCCTAGCCCCAGGTTTTTGGCTCTGTTGTTCTCCTTGTGGGATTCCTGTCCCCCCAGGTCTTTCTATCTCCCTCTTCTTCCATAAGGTATTAATGGAGGGACACATAGACATACATGTCTAGGTCGGAGGACAACTTTTGATACTTGAGTCTTTCCTTTCACCATGGATCCCTGGGATTGAACGAAGGTCCTCAAGGGTTGCTCAGCAAGTGCTTTTACCCACTGAGCCATCTGGCCAGTGCTATGTTAATACTTTCTACTTGTATAAGTATAAGTGCTCTTGTCTTTTTTGTGTTACTACGTCAGCAATGCTATTCTGCATCACTGAGTGCAGAGTGAAGTACAAATAGCACATGCAACTCTAGTGGCATTTGTGAGAATTAGAAAAAGCACTAGTTGGAGGCTGTCCTCAAAAGAAGTGGTCTAGAAAATAGTATGGAGCCAGGGGAAGAAAAGACAGGAAAACAAACAAACAAATAAAAAGCAAAACAAAAAAATCAGTCAGAATTTAAAGGGAGGATATGATTTTGAAGCTCGTTAAAGGACCACTTAGAAAGGACTATTTGGTAGCTAAATGCCTAATGCTTAACTCTATCAGAAAGGAACTAGAAGAAAGGCTGTCTAGAACAGATAGGCACCTCTTGCATTTCAATGCCAGTCCAGTGACCTGGTAAATAACAAGAAGATTTCTCATATCCTCCAGGCCACAAGGAGAATGAAATGTAATTTTCTTGCACTTCATAAGTGTGAGGAGGGCTGAGGGTGTGCTCAGTGGTAGAGTACTTTCTTACAGTATACAAAGTCCTGGATTCATTCCCCATCACTATACAATTGAGATAAATAATTGCTAGTTACCATAGATAATTTGGAAGAGACACTAAGATATAACATACCATATTGAAATTCTTAAAAATAAAACCCTTTTTCTCTTTTTAGATACTTCAGATACTTTATAACATTAGAATTGTATCACATCTATTTTTCATCTTTTGTTTTTATTTATTACATTTTTCAGCATTTGGTTATCTTCTGCTCTTCAAAAAGTGATTTTAATCCCTGTGGACATTCCATTATATAGCTTTTCCATAATGTGTCTTCCTACCTAGAAAAAAAAAAAAGTCTTGTTTTTCTTCTCATCAGAACAGTATGTTTTAACTTAAAAGACCTTTCTCTCACATACAAAGACTTTAGGGTTAAATGAAAGTATGTCAGTGTGTTGTTATTTGACTGAAATGAAATGGAAGGCCCATCTTCTTATGTTCTCAGGGACAGAATGGCCACTCACTGGAGAGGCAATCTGCATGTCAGTCATGAGAAAGAATGTATCTTGAGAATCAGGCAATTCTTTGTTTCTGAGGCTTGCTCTCTTTGGTTGGACTTCAGGATCCTACAGAGGTAGCCGCAAGATGACCTTGTATACATGCTATAAGAATGAAGCCAGGAAAACTCTTTCCAAGCAAAATGCTGAACACAAATAATCTATGCCATGTACACTCTGTGTTTGTAGCTTTAAATTGACCCACCATGATAAAACATTTTATATTAGTATTCAGTAAACATACATTATCCATATCATAGCTAGAACAGAAGTTTTATGATATGGAATTTACCCTTTCTGTGTGCTATGCTATCTCTTATCCTGAATTCAAGCTACACAATAGTCTCTGGAACTCCCTAAAAGTTTAAACACTTATGAATATATATATATATATATATATATATATATATATATATAATTTCATAAGTTATTATTTTGACTAAATATTATATTTTTATATATAGCATTGTGGAACATTTTTACTCTATGGATTTTTATTTATTCTTCTATTTGTGAACATTTTAGTGTTTTCTTTTTTATACTTGAGGACTCTTGACAAATGCTGCTAAATTGACAACCAGAAAGTTACTTAAGGGCCTTCATTAATATCATCAACATGCTATGAAAATGTATGAATCACCAGGTCCTTATCAATATTTGAAAATATTCTTAAATTCTTTGATTTATAAAGCTCTAGAAGATACAAGAGGAACTACATTTAGGTAAACAAATGAGAGTCAAATTACACACATTCCTTCCCCTCTGTCAGCTCAGGTTAGGATGTCTAAAGTCTCACACTGAGAAAAGGACATATTTTGGAGAGCAAGTGGCACTTCATTTTATTAAGCATCCATTGATTGCATTTACTTTCCTGTTGTGAAGGCTAATGCCCGAGTTTCTTATCTATTGTGTCTTCCTTTCTAGTTATAGTAGTTCTGTTGCTTGTACCTTTTACCTACAGAAGCCTCCAATTTAAAAGATTTATGTGTGTGTATATACATGTAACTGTGAGCCTTTTCATACAAACTTCAGTTTTGCCAATCAGTTCCAAGGACAGCATTCTTTTTGCTGAAGGCAAGAGTTCACTTTAGGGATCTTCTCACACTTTTCAGTTTAGAAACAGCCTGAATTTCGTTTCTGGATTTTGATGGCAGGATTCTGTGGTCCTGGGCTTGCAGAAATCCTTCTGGGAACCCATATCTGTGTCTCCTCTGTTGGCAAAACTGAGCATGTATTTTCTCCCAGAATTTGTATTGTTGGAAGCAACTGCAAACAATGACATGTTCTTTGCATAAAGCTACTGGTGTGAAGTTTGCTTAGGTTTTAATTTGACAGACCAATGGGAATACAGATCTTTTTTTCAAGTGACATTTTTCTTTTTAATTTTCAGAACTTCTTTTCATACACTTGGAAAAAGTGCCAAAAGTTGTTTCACAGGCATCATATTTGGAAACAAGTTCCTGAGACTGGCAGGTGGTCAGTTTCTTCTCATCTTGCTGAGAATAGATAGATTCACCTAGTGTCTGTTCCATGGAAATTAAAGGTGTGAGAAGAGAAAGAAACCAGAATTGGTTTTCACTCTTTGACCTACTTTGAAGCTGACTTCTAAAATATTAAATGAAGAGTTGAGCTGGGTATTGCTCCAGTACAAAGAAAGAGCCCTTTTGCTCTGGAAGGTCAACGTCCACTGAGAGGTCCAGGTGCTGACATTACCATTAGGTCATGTCTGCAAATGATTTTCCACCTCCACATGGAACTTTTTGTCCTTTTTAGAAATGATAAAATGAAGATATCAAATACACTCCCAAGCATGTTCTAGAAATTAATCTAGTGTCCAGCTTTGCTGTGGTTCCTCTGTGTTGATTTGTATGAGAGAGGAAGCAGTACTTCGGTAGAAAAGATTGCACATGTGTGAGGAATATGAAACAAGGTGAGAAAACAGAAGACTATCTAAAGAAAGAGTTCTGTATATCAAAGAAAAATATTTTAGTGCACGCAAAGGTGCCAGATGCCATGGATGCGGGATGTGTAAAACTGAAACTTGTTTGTCAGACATGGAAAGCTGGGGCCTTCAGTCACATAACATTTACAGAAGTGGGTTGCTTGATTAATCAGGTAGATTAAGGTCATTTAAACTACGGACCACTACTCTGGATCAGGAGAAGAGACTCTAGTTGATGTGTGTACATATTACAGAAAAAGACATGTGCATGATCTAGATAAAATGAGCTAATGACCTACATGCTGATCAAGGTTGTTTATGTATATAAAGGCTATGCCATGTGTATTTTTATTCCAAAGTTTTGACACAGTCTTTTACATAAGATGTTAGGGCCTGTTCTTTTTAATCTGAGCATTCTCTGTCTCACAAGAATGCTTGTGTTGAGCCATCATAAGGGTTGGTGCTTTATAGATGGCTAACACAGTGTGTAGTACATCTTACAGATATGACTTGCTATTGCTTTTGAAAAGAACTTACTGGTGGCCCACTTGGTACTAAACACTTGCCATGGTTTGGGCCTATCATCTTCAATCCTATCTTTATTCTTGTTTACCAGGTAAAGTAATTTTTTTTTCATCTGGGGAGTAAGAATGCAATAAACACAGACACCCTGACACCCATGTCCCCCTCTTAAACTATTTTTTCCCTCTTAATTTCATTTGTAGCATTTTCTATAAAGCCACTGAAAACACCTTTTTTTAAAAAAATACATTTATGATGTGGACTGTGAGTTACAATGCTATGATTTTGTTACTTAAAAAACCTTTTATCTGAAATAAACTCAGAAAATTGGATTCTGTAAACAGAGTGCACCAAATGCTAGAAATGCATATAATGTGATGAGAGTCTTCGTTCAGGGATAAGGGAGCCAATCAGCAGTGTTTGTTTCCATTCTTACTTTCTTTTCCATTAACGTGTTCATAAAAATGGAAATAGGCTGTTAGAAAACACAGGGAGCTGAGAACACGCAGTACTCACACTGTCTCACAGCGGAATAATAAGTCAGCGATTGTTGACTAGTTAGCAACATCCTATCAATGTGGGTGAGGTGTTGAGAAAAGTCGTTGGCCTGGTGCTTCTGTTTGTTTTATAGTCTCAATAAAAAACGGTGTCCTAGAGCAGACTGCCTACATGGTGTCTCTATTTGGATGTCTACTAGGCATTTAAAATCTAACAGTTTTATTATAGAAGTCTTGATTTTTTTTTCCTCCCCAAATCAATTCTGCTCTCATTTGCCCCATATCTATGTTCAGAGTAAACAGGCTAGAATTTCCCATCAGTTCCTCTGTAATAACACATACCAGCAAGTGCTGTTAGTGAAAGCTTCAAGATACATTCCAAATCCAACCATATTTTACCATCCCTGGTGCCAAGAGCTGGTCTCAACCAGTTCTCATCTATGCTGAACCCTGTAGCATCTCTTACTTGCCCTCGTTTTTATCTCTTGTTCTATTAACAAAATTACACACATTTTGTAATGTATCATGGTATGTGCTATAACATATAAATCTGTATTCTTTTATATATTTGGCTCTCGTTATCTTAAGATTGTGTATCTAAATAATTAGCCAACCAACTGGGATTAAAAAGAAAATCTTTTCAAAGATCTTGCCTGTCCTAAATAGGTACATATATTTTCACATCATTATTCCCCAAGTAATAGTGGGGAACCGTTGCCTACATAGTATTCATTTGGTAGTGTCAAATCTAAGTTTTATTTTAATATGCAGAAGAATATGAGCAGTTACATGCAGTACTACACCATTTCACAGAGTGGATATGAGTATCCACAAAACCAGATACCCACAAGGCATCCTGGAACCAGTTCTCCTGGATTTAGAGGGAGGACTGCAACTTTAAATTTTTGATTCCTTTGATTCTTTCCTTAATTCAATTTTATCCTGCAACATTGTGCTCACTCAGAAAGAAATCCAGCCTCTCCACGCTGTCTGTAAGGCTCTACATAAGCTCTTAGAGCTCTGCCATCTACAGTGCCGTTCCCTCTTCCCTAGGTTGTTTCTCACTAACCTCACTCCTAGCAGTTTATTCCTCGGATCTGGAGACACAGGGAGAGTTGCAGGATTGGCAGATGACCCACCTGTACCTCCCTGCACCTAAGCTACATCTTGGGATCTAACTCAGCATAAGTGGTTCCAGAACATCAGGTCTCCAGTGAGGACATTCTCCCATCCTAGAAACAGTAAGGTTGATGCCTGCACAGTTGTCAAGACCCCAGGAGATCTGGTGTGCTCGGAATGACATGTGCATGGGTTCTGCAAACTAAGCGTCTTCCCGTAGCTGGTTCTCACTATTAATTCAGGTCAATTTCTTAAAAAGTCAATTTATTGCAACATATCAATACTAGTGCATGAGTATGTGCACATGTATGTGTGTGTATGTGTACTTCTGAGTAGAAATTTAAGAAGTTCCCTTTTTAAGTCCTTAGTTCCTTTCCCCCATCAGTTAGAAGCTACTCCACATATATAAAAACGATCCTCAATAGTCTCTTGGTGTATGCTGGAAAGAGTTTGGTTTTGTTTGCTTTTTCCAAAGTATGTATCCTGAACCTAGTGTGTTGGGTTGGAAACTATGTGTTTTCATCAAGTGTAGCACCCTGTTGTGTTTTCCTTAAAAAAAAAAAAAAAAAAAGATTCTAAGCTTGTTCTGCATTCTTTTTATAATTTATTTTTTATAAATTACTGTTTATTCACTTTGCATCCCAGCTGTGGCCCCCTCCCTTATTATCTCCAAATCCTACGCTCTGTCCCTCATCTCCTTCCATGCCCCTCTCCAAGTCCACTGATAGAGGTCCTCCTCCCCTTCCCTCTGACCCTAGCCTATCAGGTCTCATCAGGACTGGCTGCATGGTCTTCTTCTGTGGCCTGGTAAGGCTGCTCCCCACTCAGGGGGAGGTGATCAAACAGCCAGCCACTGAGTTCATGTCAGAGACAGTCCATGTTCCCCTTACTAGGGTACCCACTTGGACACTGAGGTGCCATGGGCTACATCTGAGCAGGGGTTCTAGGTTAACTCCATGCATGGTTCTTGGTTGAAGTGTCAGTCTCAGAAAAGACCCCTGGACCCAGATTTTTTTGGTTCTGTTGCTCTCCTTATGGAGCTCATGTCCCCTCCAGGTCTTTCTATCTCCCCCTTCTTTCATAAGATTCCCTGCATTCTGCCCAAAATTTGGCTATGAGTCTCAGCATATGCTTTGATACCTTGCTGGGTAGTCTTTTAGAGGCCCTCTGTGGTAGGCTCCTGTCCTGTTGCCTATTTTCTCACTTTTCCAATGTCCATCCCATTTGCCTTTCTGAATGAGGATTGATCATCTTACCCAGGGTCCTCTTCTTGCTTAGCTTCTTTAGGTGTACAGATTTTCGTATGTTTATCCTATATTATATGTCTAATATCCACTTATAAGTGAGTATATACCATGTGTGTTTTTCTGCTTCTGGGATAACTCACTGCTCTGCATTCTTTACTTTGCTCATTATTATGCCATTCAATATATAGAGAAAATTATCTTCATAAGCCAGGGCTTATGAACTCTCACAGGAAATACAATCAACTCAGAATTCTTGATAAAACTATATGTACCGTGGCTATTAATTTTTCATATGTTTCAATTACCTAACAGTAAATCACATGAAGGTTGTATGAGCATCACTAATAAATATTCAGCAAAAATGGTGATATTTGGACAACCAAACATCTAGCCCAAACACTTGCAAACTTTAACTGGGTCTTCATACAGGGACTACAAATTTTAAGAGTGCCCGTTTGAAACTGACCATCTGAATGGAAAGGTGTTCTCTTACCTATATGTTTCTATTTCTTACAGCTTTTAAATTTAAAAATTAAATGTATAGTTTTAAAATCATCTTTAGCAGTTAGCCATACGTAATGATTATTCCAAATTCACTGTCTTCATTACTGGAATCTAACAATAGGCGTGTAGTGTTATCTAAATGGAAGGCTCATTGCTTACTCTGCAAGATGATATATAAACATGGCCTCATCCATCATTGGAATGACTTGTCTCCTAGATGAAAATCTGAGGGTGATATGTAACTGAAATAAATTTGGACAGCAAGGGAAAGGTTCCCCTTCCAATTAAAACCACAGTCAGGAAGTTTCCATTAACCCTGACAGGGAGGTAGACCAGCATGTATTTTTAATATTTTCTGGTTTGTTTGTGAGAGGGGGTGAGAGACATGATAGCAACATTGTCAGGAAGGCTTTCGCTTTCTCTGTGCTCACCTATGAAAGGCCAATTGCCTTTCAAACCTTTTTGAGTTTTGGCTAGTTAAAAATAGGTATCCATGGATAGGTGTGCTAACATGAGAAAGTGCATGCATGCCTTGAAGGATATTCTATTTGGATTCAAATAGCCATGAAGGTCCAAATTAAAGTTTAATGAAGTTGTTTCATTTCTTTGTTCTGAGGAAGAAGTTGATGGTGTGTTTGAGGGATGGGTGTCTGGGAATTTCTAAAAGTTCAGTGCACAGTAATTGTCTATCATTGTAATGACCACGGCTTTTGTTCAAAGGTTCGGTTATTTGGAGTCTCCATTTCTGCTTTGAAGGTGTCTTCTGAATGTTTTCCTGTAGCTTCCCTGTCTATGAGCTGCCTGGCTTTCCCTAATGTTGCTAATGGCATTTAATAACCAACTGCTTATGAGCTTCAGACTCCAATCCAGGTTTTCAAAATCAGAATGATTTCAGAACTATGGTTTTAAAGTAAATGAAATGTATTCTAAATAACACAGCATTAAAATAATCATTCATGGACGCAGTGGCATTTGCACTGAGATTATAATGATTTCATGTGTTAGCAACTGCACTAGGTATGCCTACAAACACCACTATTTCTAAACACAAGCATGCTACCAAAATAAACTACTGTGCAAATAAATAAAAGCTCATTTTGTTAATAGCAATTCGGGATTAACTCAGAAGCTCAGCAAGTCCAAGAAATTCCAGATGGCAAATGGAAATGCTTGGTCTCAGATCGGTTATATTTAGGGGTTGTAGTCTTCTTCTCCCTTTTATCCAGATCCACAGATCTCTACTGATGTCCCCATCTGTAAAACAAAACATTGGTTGAAACCTTGGCTCTATAAATTCTACTTCATCCCATTTTGTTTCTTTATTGTTCTTTTTTAAGCGTAATGTGTTCAGTTAGAAACACCAACAAGTTGTAATACCAAAATGAATGCATGAATTGAAAAGAGCTTGTTTTCTTTCTTTCTTTCTTTCTTTCTTTCTTTCTTTCTTTCTTTCTT
>NW_026594216.1:3814132-3838129 GCF_907164565.1 Psammomys obesus | reverse complement strand
TCTTTCTTTCTTTCTTTCTTTCTTTCTTTCTTTCTTTCTTTCTTTCTCACTACATATGTTTACAGGGCCTAGGATCAAGTCCATGCATGGTATTTGGTCAGTGTATCATTGTTTGCAAGCCACCCAGGGCCCAGGTTAGTTGGCTCTGTAGGTTTTCTTGTAGAATTCCTGTCCCCTCTTGTTCCTTCTATTCTTCTTTCAACTCTTTCACAAGACTCCGATCTGCAAGCATTAGTAGAGGATTGTTAATAGTGTCAGGGGTTGGCTCTCTTGCATGGGGTGGGTCTCAGGTAAAAACTATACCTGTGGCTTAAAAAGAAAAAAAAATATTGGGATCCTAACTGCAGCTCAGTTGGGGAGCCTTGGGCTTGACACAACATATCTAACTGTGCTTAATGGTTCTGTGCATTCTGGGAACTTCTCAGTTAAGACCAGCTCTTTGACAGGACCTGACACTGATTTTTGGAATGATTACCACTCGAGGAGAAAGCCCTGTTGCAGACTGTGCAGAAACTTTATTGCTACCAAGGTTGGGTGACACAAGTAATTAGTGTTCATAATTTACCACACCGTCCACCTGCTAGGAGCAATGTATTGAGCTAGAGATACTAGAGCTACGATAGAGGAGAAGGAGAAATGCCTAGGAGAGTACATAAGCACAATACTCGGGGCTGGAGGAAAGGAAAAGCCCTTCCCCTTAGGGGAAGTCTGCATGTTGTCAAATGCTAAATTTACTCAGGGGTGCTTCTAATTTTTCACTTTTATTCTTAAAGCTATTAAAAATGTACAGTTTTACAGCCGAAATATCTGCAATAAAATAGCTTTGCTCTCACAAGTAGAAATGTATCCATTGACTCCTGTTCCTTTGTGAACTATCGTTTGCCAGCAATTTTAAAAGCAAGTTTCTTAGTAAGGAAGTTGCCCTGTTGTGGTGGGCAGTTTTTCCTAGCAATGCATCCTCTACCACTTCATCGTGCAACTTTCAGTTTCTAGTTTGCCTCCCACAGCGGATTATAATGTCCATGAGAACAGTAACAACAGTCTTTTCTCTGATGTGTCAATTAATGCTGTTTCTGGGACATACAAGACTCTTAATATAGGACCATGGACTCAAAAATCCTTACCAGCCTGATTCCTTAAACTTCTGCTATACCAAGTTTTATTCTTTCATTTTCAACTTCTGCACTTTTTTTTCTGTTATCTTGTCATTTTCTTTTAATATAAAAGGCTCTCACAAAGGGCGATTCAGGAATTCTTTTGTGTTTTGTCCTAGTTTAGACATGGTGTAGATGTTCGCAATCGTCCGCGTGTTTGAAATGTGTTCCATGTTATGGCAATATTGGGAGATGATGTGGACTTCTAAGAGGCAGAGGATGGGCGTAGGGGAGCCTTCAGACTGTTGTGGCCTTGCCCTTGAAAGCAACAAAACATTCTCTGATGGGACTCAGATTAATATGATTAAATATAACTAATTTTCTTCATTATGAAGCCAGAGATTTGCCATTATGCTAACTGATTGCTGGGGATGTGCTTACACTCCTCCATTAATTGCTTCTTCTCTAACTTCATGGTATTCCTGCCACAGGTTAGTCTGGTTCTGCATGCACTTATGACATCCTTTGTTCTATAGATATCTGGGCGGGGGGTGATGGAGGGCAGTGATGACAGGCCAGACTCTGCCTTCAAGAACCTTAATAAAGGAAGTATTTAGAAAGATGAGGAAAGGAGTCACATAGCTATGGAAGGACAGAACATTGCATTTGTTCTAAACTCGAGGGAATCAATGATAGATTTAGGAAAGATCTTTGAGCTGGGCCTTGAGGGAAGGTTACTACTTTCAAAGACAGAAGACACCACAGAACATTCCAGCTTAAGGAAGCTGCAAAAACTTGTCTTTTACTTTATTTAAAAAATTATTTCCCTTTTATTCACCTATCTCAAGAAGAGAAAATGTTATGACTTGCCATCTATAAATTGGTATAAATCTAGCCCTACCATCCTCATGGTTTCCAGTATATAAATGCAATCGCATCATTTCTCAGTCTTGGCATATTTCCCCACTTTATAATCAATCAATCATTGCCCACAATAATGTAAGTGAAGGTACCATCTAAACTGTGAAGCACTATATACAATCTGGGAAAATGCTACATTAAGTTAGGGTACTACAATATGTATATTCCTTTAAAATGCTTAGTTAATATCATATATGCATAGGTGTGTGGGTCAAACATGCTACTTATTTACAACCTATTGTATCCTGTTCAATTATTCCCCTAATCCCTGTACTTTTCCTATCCAACTCCAACCCCCATTCGCATTTAGCATTATCTACAGATGCATGAGTGTGGAACCACCTACTGGAGCGTGGGTAGCCCCTCAGGATCCTGTATTCCTGAAGAGAATTGTCTCTTTCCTTATCCCAGCAGCTTTCAATTGCCTATAGAGCCTTAGATAGGGGTGGAACTTCACAAAACACTATTCATGCTTGTATTTGTTTGGCTTGATCTTGTGTAAGTCTAGTGCATGTGGTTGCAGTCACTGAGTTCATGTGTGTAACTGTCCACCATATCTGGCAAGTACTGTTTTGCTACAGACATTTGCTCCTGGTTCTTACAATCTCTCACCTCTTTCCTATAGCAATTACTGAGCCTAATGGGAAGGTTTCGTAATATAGACATCCCATTTAAGTTAAACACTCCCTGGCTTCTTGTTCTCTGCACACTGACCCACAGTAGGTCTCTGTGTTCTTTACTATCTACTGCATAAAAAAGCATTGTTTGATGAGGGTCAAAAGATGTACAGATTTATGGGTATAAAGATAAAAATCTAGGGGTAGTTTATTGCTATGTATGTTTATCAGAATAATAATAGTATGTTATCTCTTAAGGCCTATGACCTAGCAAGCACATTTGGGTGGCATCTTGTAGGATAAACTTTAAATGCAATTACAAAATGATTGGCTACATCTACAACATATATGTCATTACTGCATTGGTGATCATATCTTACCAGACCAGTCATCATTATATATTGCAGAATTCACAGCTTGATAATGATGATGATGTTTTCCACTGTAACTTACATAGAACCTTCTAGCTCTATGAATGCTAACCAATAGGGATGAAATTTTTTGGTTGGTAAAAGTTTGATATTTTTCTTTTATGACCTCTTGCTTTTATATTTTTAAAATTTTTTTTATTTATTTTTTAATTACCGCTTATTCACTTTGTATCCCTGCTGTAGCCCCCTCCTTTCCTCCCTCCCTCATCTCCTCCCATGCAACTCCCCAAGTCCACTGATAGGGGAGGTCCTCCTCCCCTTCCCTCTTACCCTAGCTTATCAGTTCTCATCAGGACTAGTTGCATTTTTTTCTTCTGTGGCCTGGTAAGGCTGCTCCCTACTCAGGGGGAGGTGATCAAACAGCCAGCCACTGAGTTCATGTCAGAGACAGTCCCTGTTCCCATTACTAGGGAACACACTTGGACACTGAGCTGCCATGGGCTACATCTGTGCAGGGGTTCTAGGTTAACTCCATGCATGATTCTTGGTTGGAGTATCAGTCTCAGAAAAGACCCCTGGACCCAGATTTTTTGGTTCTGTTGATCTCCTTGTGAAGCTCCTGACATCTCCAGGGCTTTCTATCTCCCTCTTCTTTCATAAGATTCCCTGCACTCTGCCCAAAATTTGGCTATGAGTCTCAGCATCTGCTTTGATATTCTGCGGGGTAGAGTCTTTCAGAGACCCTCTGTGGTAGGCTCCAATCCTCTTGCCTGTTCTCTCCCTCTTCCGATGTCCTGATATCCTTCCCATTTACCTTTCTGAGTGAGGATTGATCATCTTACCCTGGGTCTTGGAAACAACCCAGATGTCCCTCAGCAGAGGAATGGATACAGAAATTGTGGTACACAATGGAATACTACCCGGCAATTAAAAACAAGGAAATTATGAAATTTGGAGGCAAATGGTGGGACCTAGAAAAGATCATCCTGAGTGGGGTATCCCAGAAACAGAAAGACACACATGGTATATACTCACTTATAAGTGGATATCAGACATATAATATAGGATAAACATACTGAAGTCTGTACACCTAAAGAAGCCAAGCAAGAAGGACCTATGGCTTTCTAATAAGAGGCGTTTATAAAATGACTTAAAAACCATTCTACATGATTCTCCCCATTGTGCTTGTCCTGATTAATCTTTTCCAACTTAACACTAAACATGCATAGGAAAAGGGACTCTCAGTTGAGTTATTGCCTTCACAGGATAGCCTCTGGGCGTGTCTCTGGGAGGGGGGTTATCTTGATTGCTGATGACGGAAAAGGGAACACCCCACTGTGGACAGTGCCATCCCAGGGCAAGCAGGCCTGGGCTATATAACAAAAGTAGCTGAGCAAGGCAGAAGGAGCATGGAAGTGAGCTGCATTCCTTTGTGATCTCCCCTTCACTGCCTTCAGGTTCCTGTCCTCAGTTCCTGCCTTGGCTTCCCTTGATGATGGGTTATAACCTGTAAGGGAAAACAAACCCTTTTCTCTCCAACTTGTTTTTTGGTGAATGTTTTATCCCAAGATAAAAGTAGGACAGCATTCAAAATCAAAACTTCATACCTCTGTGACTCTGCATTCAGTATTCTTCACTGGCACAGAATTATGGACTATCACTAAGAAGAACTTTACTCCAGAAAAATCTAACCATACCTTATTGGACATCAGTATTACTTTGACCTAGTTTATTAAGTAGCTAGGAAAATTAAATTAATTGTTAACATCTTTTACATTATTAAGTTCTAAAGCTAAAGGTGATATTTTTAAACTAATAATTTGTATGGAATAAACACAACTTTAAAATGCTTGCATGTATCTTGACTCCTAACATATAAAGGTATATACCAACTTACTAAAAATAAATAAATAAATAAAGAGTTGAGAAGACAGTTTGTGCTTAGTCATGACAGCTAAAAAAGGGTGTTGTGGCCTTACCATACATACTGTAGCTTATACTTAATGTTTACTGAGCATATTGTAGTAGGCACAAAAGGTGCAGCATGGTTGAGTTAGTCTCTGAATGAAAGCTTGAGCAGATTTCAGAAGGATGTAAATTTATTACCCTCGAGTTTGCAATCCCCTTCAAAGCCAGCCTTTGTTCTTTTCACGTGCGTGTTGTGTTGCTTGTTAGCTAAGTAAGCACTTGGCAGAAGAACACTGCTGCCATTGTTGATGCTTCTTACCTTGGGTTGTTCTAAGACTTATGAAAGGCTTCCACAGAAATAATGCTAGGACAGACTCCTCTGAGTACCACGGGATCAGGAGCACTGGGCTATTGACAGATGGATACCAAAAAAGAACCTTAAGATCTCTGGAGGTACAGCACGATGTGTGTAATTTTACACCATAACTAATGGGAACTTTACTGTGCAACTAGAGGATGATTCATGTAGCCATACTCTGAAGTGAACAAGGCAGTTCTCAAATGTGACTCTACTGTGCGCTCTCTCATCCTTATGCTTTCTATTATGCACTTAGGATGTCACTGGCAATGTCCTCAATCCAGTATACAATAACTCAGGACTTTAGGCCATGATTCAAATAAAAATAATGCCAGGAATCTGTGAATTCATGTTTATAACTAAATAGTTATTAACTTATATAATAAGATAGTACATCCATAAAATTATTTTTCTGATAGGTAAATCCATTTCTTTTTAATATGCTATGCAGCAGTATTTCTCTCTAAGTAGAAATTTCCAGCATCTTGTGCCTGATAGGATGCTTCTGTATAGTTTTGCCCATGAGCCTTTCCACTCATCCCCTTAAAAATAGGAATGTATCTACTCTGAGGAGACATTTACAACATCCACAAAGTAAATCCAGCGATGGGTTGGTTGTTTTTTAAGCCCTTTCTCTCCTTCTTTCCTTCCTTCCTTCTCTCTTTCTTTCAATCTTCCTTTCTTTCCTTTTATTAAAAATAGATTCTTTTCTCAAATAATACCTTGAGAGTACAGTTTTCCCTCTGTGCTCTCCTCCCAGCTCCTAATTCCCCTCCTCCTGAATATACTTCCTTTTTGTCTCTCATAGAAAACAGACAGTCTTTTACAAGATAGTAATAAAATATAATAAGATAAAACAAAAGCTAATTGGACAAAACAAACAAACAGAAGGAAGAGAGCCCCAAGAGAAGGCATAAGAAACAAGAGACCCACTCGTTCACACACTCAGGAATCCCATAGAAACACTAAATTGGAAGACATAATATATGTACAAAGGACCTATAGCGTAAGAAGAGAGAAGAAAAAATATACAAATAAAATAAAATTAAATGTCGCGAGCGGCCTTTGCCGATAAGGACGACGCAACAACCGAGGATTTCTTCAGCGGCAAGTTTATTTTACAGCTCTTTCTTGCAGATGGTGAAGGACCCAAACCCCTGGCAGCGCCCCGTTTAAATAGCCAGCAAGGCGACCTGTCCGTCTGTAAGTGGTGCTCTGCTCGAGTCCTCATCAGTATATGGCTGGCAATTGGATTGCAGCCTAAACCCTCATCAACATAAAGCTGCGCATGCGCAAATCGCGAAGCAATGCTGACAAGAAGCGCGAAAATGCTGGCAAGAAGAACCAGGAAGCAGGAAGCCGGCGCCATCTCGTAATGGTGGGGAGCGGCTCCCGACATCTCCCCCTTTTATATATATTAAAGGCCATCTCAATCAGAAAAAATAACACACCATGAGGTTACCGATCAGCCTGCTGAGCCAACAGCATCAGCGATCAAGGAGTTTACACAGTGCAAGAGACCCTCTGCACCTTGAGTCCCGTGCAATGGGAACCTGAGCCCTGGGAGGTGCAGAAGTCTGTCTTGAACAGCATCCTGGTGCAATGGGAACCTGTGCCCGTCAGGAGTGCTATAAGTTCAGACAGTGTCTCAACGATTGAGCATGTTAAGCCAGACTTGGGGAGATGCTCCCTGCTCTACAGCCAACATAGCCTGCACCATGGCCACATTTTTAAGATGTTGTTGTCTCTTAAATCGGCAGAGCAGCCAAAAACAGAGGAACAAACCTGCGAGAAACATCACTCCAAACATGCCCACACCAACCCACTAGTCCCAGAGAGTCATTAGTGGAATCTCCTGGGTCTCCACCTCCAAGCTCGTCAGCAGTCCGTTCAACATCAGGATCAGGATCAAAGTTAGGGTCAGGCTCATCTTGCTTCACCACCCGGGTCAATTGCGCCGGAACCCAAATTGGATTTTCTTGGTCCTGTGGGAAAATACACACAGCTCCCCTGGATCTTATTAAAATAGGATCCGGTCCTTTAATGATTATCAATGTTGCCGGAGTAGGTGCATTGTAACACAGCCCATACATCTAGAGTGGAGCATAGCACCTGTACTTGATGGCTAGTGTAAGGAGTAATAAGAGCAGAGAGCACAGCTGCTGCCAAGCCTTGATTTGTTACCGGTATTTGTTCATATACTTCAGGTGGGTATAAGGTCTGATTAACTACCCACTGGCCTTGTCCAGTAAGCATATCATAATTCCATTGAGGCCGTTGATTGGCTATATTTTGCTTTGCTTGAGCTGAGCACAGCTCGTGAAAGATGGACTTCCAGTCTAAATATTGCCCCATAGTCAGACAGGCTCTTACAGTATTGTACCAATCGTCTGGAGTCATGGCATTGTCAGCCAGTCTTTCTATCAGCGCCACTGTAAAGGAGGCACTGACGCCATATGTCTGGACTGCTTCCGCTAATGCCTTCAACTGTTTAAGATCTAAAGGAGAATGATGTCTATTATTCTGAGCGTCCTCCCAGATTGGGAATGCGGTTTTAATCCGCTTCCTCTCTTTTTCTGATATCAGGGAAAATTTTGTCTCTGCAGATTTGGGTTTTTCAGTGGCTGACTTCCGCATGGAGAACCCGGAAGTGCCAGCATAGGCCACATATGGTGCGGATCCGGGCGGTAACGCCCTTCCTCATATTTCTGAAACTCCGCTAAACTGGGATATAGCGGGGCACCACTCTTCTTTTCCTTGCTACCAGTCTGTTTTGGTTTCTTTGACTTCTTAACTAGCTTTCGCGCCTTCGGCGCTTTAGCCTTATCTTCTTTGGTCCCATCCTTAGGGGATTTACCGGTCTTAATTCCCTTTTCTGCTTTGGATAGACTATCTTGGTGATCTGCTAATATTCTTTGCCCTACTTTTACCTTTTCCTTGCAGTTCTCATCCTCTATGCACGATTTAATCAATTTATAAATTGGCATCGTTCCGGGCCTTAATGTTTCCTTTTCCTTTTTTGTTATGATGTCATTGCCTAATTTATCCCAACATCCTGTAGTCAAAGTCCCAGATATCTGAAACCAGGGTGCGACTCTGTCAACTTCCTTTATAAAATTTTGCAGCACCCGGTCTGGAATCTTTAAGCCTCTCTGTCTAAGCAATGCCCGCACTGCCTCCAGAATCGGCTTTACTTGATGATTTCCCATGCTTCCTTTATCTACAGGAGTGGGAAGGACGGCTCAGTTATCTATCTGAGGCTTACAATCCGTTTGTATCACAAGGTGGAGAAACACACACTTTATCTCGTTTCCCGCAATTAAGGCACGGACAGCAAAACAAAATGTAAATGGAACAGCAGGCAACAAACAATCCGCCCCACATCCAATCAATCATACCTTGCAGAAAAGTACCGCGGTTCTCACGCCACTGACTTTGAATCCTTACTCGACGAGCAGTCGGGGTCCTTCGAAGCGATCCTCCACTCCGGAGTTCGGCGGCTCCCGGGTTTCGGCACCACTTGTCGCGAGCGGCCTTTGCCGATAAGGACGACGCAACAACCGAGGATTTCTTCAGCGGCAAGTTTATTTTACAGCTCTTTCTTGCAGATGGTGAAGGACCCAAACCCCTGGCAGCGCCCCGTTTAAATAGCCAGCAAGGCGACCTGTCCGTCTGTAAGTGGTGCTCTGCTCAAGTCCTCATCAGTATATGGCTGGCAATTGGATTGCAGCCTAAACCCTCATCAACATAAAGCTGCGCATGCGCAAATCGCGAAGCAATGCTGACAAGAAGCGCGAAAATGCTGGCAAGAAGAACCAGGAAGCAGGAAGCCGGCGCCATCTCGTAATGGCGGGGAGCGGCTCCCGACAATTAAAATTAAAAATATTCTTGACGTGACATTCTGAGATAAGGAACCTCCAAAGATACTGTTGAGTTCATTCTCAATTTGCTGCCTATTGCTGGCAGCCTACCCTTACAACTGGTTTGTTTCCTGAGGGAGAAACCCTTTGGAGGACACTAAGTTCTCATTTGCAAGTGATTATCAATTGGAGATTGCTTCTGATGGGAGCATGCGTCCACTATCCTTTGGCTTTTGAACCTCAACTGATGCAGACCCATTCAGATCCTGTGCATGCTGTCCCAGTCTCTCTGAGTGCATATATGTCTCAATCCTGTTGACTGAGAGTGCCTTCTTCTCTTGGTGTCCTCCATCCCTTTTGGCTCTTATGCTCTTCCTGTCTCCTCTTCCATAGGGTTCTCCAAGCCTTAAGGGAAGGGATTTGATGGAGATATTGTATTTAAGACTGAGTATTCCAAGGTCTCTCACACTCTGCATAATACCTGGCTGTGGGTCTCTGCGTTGGCATCCTCTCTGATGATGGCTGAACAAGGCACGGATCTATGAGTATAGGAGAATGTCATTAGGAGTCATTATGTACTTTGTTTTTTTACAAAGTGGTATTTGGCTTCAGCCTCGGTCCCTGGGATATCTATTTTCTGGCTCTTGGTCACACAAGCAGTGTCTGGTATGCTTGCCATATTGAGGAGTGGGCCTTCAGTCAAATCAGATGTCAGTTGACTACTCCCACAAGCTTTGTGCCAACATTGCCCTAGCATATTTTGTAGGCAAAATCAGTTCTTTTTTTTTTTTTTTTCAGAATCAGTTCTTAAATATTCTTACTTAAGGTGCCTCTTGGATGAACAGGAGGGCAAGATCACTATATAGTGTTTTCATATATGTGACCCCATGGCTGTTTATCTTGGTCTTTTCTGCTCAGAATTTATTCATCTGATTTTTAATCACAGAGTCAGAGAAACAATAAAGCAACAATATGTAGAGAAACAACTAGAAATCATTGGAAATATTTGGAGATCTCCTGAGAGTTTAAAATTTTGATTGAATTGGTCACCAATTTAAATGATATACTATACTGGCTTTTGATAGGCTAAAGAGTATAGAGACCAACATCATATGCAGACTAGCTTTTTCTTCCTTTCCTTTTCATAGGCCACATTTGTACATTCATTTATTGGAATTATAAAAATAAAATCAGTTATTTAATCCAAATTGTGCTTGCTTGAGTTTGTAGACTTTTCCAAGAATGGAAGGTCACTGTAGAGCCTGGTGATATATGATGTGAGTTGTTCTTTTCATAATGAAATTGTGTGAAGTCCACATTCTGGTCCAGTCTTAACTTTTACGAGAAGGCAAGATTATAGTGATCAGGACTCTAATAACATTTGGATGGAGATATCGGTTCTGACTGGGCTGGCATTTATTCTAGAAAAAAGGGGAGAGAGCCTACTAGATTTTGAGAGCAAAAATGAGGTGTTCTTTGCTGCTTTCTCTTTTCTTGGTCTAGAGTTTCTTCCCTGTGGGTTCCACTTTTCTCATTCCTCACACAGGAACAGAAAGCCCTAACTGTTATAGTAAATTAGAAAGGTGTTTGGCTATATAATGTTTTTTATTATTAGCCCTACAATTATCACGGTGGTATTATTTAACCTACTACCATAAATAATGAGATACCTATTAGATTTGTAATTGCCTTATTTACCTTGGGCCCGCAGATCTTTCACTTACCCTGTTTCAATATCCTCACCATCCATCTCCCAGCCCCCATCCAATGCCGTCCACCTTAATCTTCTTCCACATTTGGACTACCTTTCGTCCATAATCCCATGGTCCTTGCTTATATTCTCCATCTGGTCCTTTTCACGCCATTATTAGAGTCCTTCCTCAGCCCACGTGGTGTTTTCTTCCGGCTAACACATTCTGGTGTCCTTCCTCTCTTCCTGTCTGCCTCTCCTTTCAGTGATGCCTACTGTGATTCTCCAAAGCCTGGGAGCCTTAGCCACGCCTACCCCATTCTGCCCTTCCCAGGTATAGGCTGTTTAATTAGCCAATCAGGCATAAGGACTTAGGCAGGTTTATACAGAGGGCCAATAACTATCATCAGACCAACCTCCAATACCTAATCATGAAGCTCCATTTAGAAAATCTGCATTTTTATAGGTTCTTGCAAAAAGGTGAACAAACAGTAATGCAATTTAAAATTTTGCTGTGTATAATTTAATCTAAAAACTATATTTCAGCTTTCTCTATTCTCTGATAACCCCTTTCCCACTCAGCTGATTATTTTCTCTACCACTAAAGAAGCAGAACTAGTAATAAATAGGCACATATTAAGAGAAACATTACAAGTCATCAGCTTAGAATATTGTGGGACTGGCTAGAATGGTCCAAATTTGGTAAAACAGGCTGTCAGAAAGGGTAGATGGTATGGTCTGAAACTGCTATCCACAGCTGTAATGTATCCCTACTCACTGAAGCCTCAATTATGCTCTTAAAGCCTTTAAACTAACTGAATCAGCCAGGCAGTAGTGGTGAATGTCTTAATCCAGGTACTCAAGAGAAAGAGGCAGGAAGATCTCTGAGTTTGAGGTCAGCCTTGTCTACAGAATGAGTTCCAGTACAGACAGGACTACACAAAGAAACTCTGTCATGAAAAACCAAAATCATCATCATCATCATCAAATAACTGAACCGTACTTAGTGCATAACCTGAAGTAATGTCTGTTACTTAAAGTCAACTGACAAGGGACTTTAACCACTTCTGTAGGATGCTGCCATACACACAGCTAGATTAGCATTTCAGTAAGTAGCTGGTAGCCTAGGAGTGCTGATACATCAAATAGACCATTACATCTGCTTTGTAGGAGTACTAAACAATTTTGAAAGTAGATTAACTATGCTACTTTTTCTTCACTGTGTCTCTATATGTGGTATGTGTACATGTTTGTGTGTGTGTTTTCATGGATATGTTTTAGGGTGTGGATGCCAGGAATCAACATCAGGTGTCTTCCCCAGTCTCCGCCTTATGCTTACACAGTCTACACTGCCTCTTATCAAACCTGGAGATCACCAAATCAGCTAGGTTAACTGGCCAGCAAGGCCCAGCACTCCTCTTGTCCCTCCCTCACTAGTGTTAGGATTATAGGTATATGCCATCATGCCTCAATTTTTGCATGGCTTCTAAAAGCAGATCCCCATGTTTTGATAGAAAGCATGTGGTGACTGGGCCATTTTCTCCATTCAGTTGATTATTTAGGATTCTAACTTAAAATGTCCTTTAGAACTAAAGAAATGAAGTGAGAACAAAAGAGGATTCAATTTAAGAAAGTGAAGTACTTCTTTTATTCTTAGGCCACGTCTTTGTCCTGCTATTCAAGAAAGAAGGAACTTCAGTCTATTCAATATTTCTTAAATATTATTTAATCATCTTTTGCATGATAATTTACTAAATTTAAGGAACACAGTTCAAAATTGATCAATTTATAAATCATAAATCAACTAATAACAAGCAACTAGTGTATTATTACACTAGTAATATGGCACTAGTAAAAATTATTTAAATGGTAGATTTACCATTACTAAGATTAGTAAGCAGTGGCAAACTGCACATAATTACTGTTTCTGATTGTTTAAAACATTTGGAAATTAAACAGTTAAATGTGTTGTTTAGGTTTAGTTAAATGTTTGTACAGCCCCTACTGTAAGTCAGTTTTTGAAGACACATTATAATTTATAATTATCACTGCGTACCTCATACTCAAATACAGTCAACTGCTTTTGACATTAAAGTGTATTTTCTAGCTTCAATTCTCTGCTTTAAAACTCCTTAGTAAGAATGAGAGATTATGTCAAAAATTTACTCTCTGTGTCATAATATGAAGACCATTTTTACTTGTAGCACACATGGATAGTACTTCAAATCATGTTCAGAAAATATCTCTGTATTTAAATTGGCCCTTAGTATGAATATATATATATATATATATATATAGAGAGAGAGAGAGAGAGAGAGAGAGAGAGATAGATAGATAGAGAATGGTTTTCTATATTTTGAGTCAATATCTCTTTATTACTTTAAAATGCTAATGTCTGAGTTGTTTACTAATGCATAATAAATATTTTTCTTCTTCATCCCCTCTCTTCGTGTGTATAGTTATAGCAATATTTTACTTGTTCTTTCTTTCTGTCTGTCTGTCTGTCTGTCTCTCTCTCTATATATATATACATATATGTAATTTATGTATTTGTGTATATCTGTATACACAGAAATATATATTCTGTATACACACAGATGAACACACAAACATACATATCTAGATATATACCAGTTTGGAATATGCATCTCCCAGAAAACAGCTTTTGTTATCTCTGCCTTTGCAGCATTTTTGGAAGCCTGCGGCAGAAGGTACTGAGAAAGAGAGGCTGTAGACTTGGGATTGAGGTTAAAAACACTGGGTTCCTTTTTCGGTCCCCTAGGTGGCAATGGTCTGCCATTGTGTGTCCCAGCAGGGGCTTAGCAGGTTTCTAGGCTGCCCTGTGCCAAGTCAGCTGCAGGGGATCTTCAACTGTAGCCATTCTCCATGCAGGTGCTGTGCACCCGCCGTGTTTATTGCTCTAAACTCCAATTTCCTGCACCATGTAGGCAGAACTGCTCATCCACTCACTAAGAACTCACAGCATGCTTGGAAACTGAAGTGAAAATGGTTAATCATAACCCAATCATTGTCATTGCCAATTTCCTAACCTCATATTTATATTGACACATAGAAATAGTCTTAACTATACTTTGTAGTTTTTGGTTCTGGTTCTGCTTCTGTTTTGTTTTTGTTTTTGTTTGTTTGGGTTTTTGTTTGTTTGCTTGTTTTTCTGGGAGGCAGGCAGAGTGACAATTGACAGATCTAGCTTTCTTTACAATGAAATAATAACTTTCCTGTTTTTTTCTGTTTGTGAGTTAGAGCACATGCCATGTCCACTAGACTGCTCGGGCCAGGCATTCTGCTCTTTGCTCGTTTTCATCAGTTTGTGATGTTCTAGTTTTGTTCTAATTTTGCACTTAAGAACACTGCAGCTCAGAGAGACAGAATGGTTCAGAAGCACAGCATTCAAAAGCGACTGAAGAATCCATAGCCAATTCCAAAACATAATCTGCTGAGGGAACTCTTGGGAGCTCTGTGTAACACACTGAAAGCTTATTTCTGTAGAACAGCGTCAGGAGCTGCTGTAAAACTTAGATGCCCATTCATAACAATCTCAATATCTAGGTACAGTTATTGTCTCTACTATCTAAATGAGGAGGCTAGAACACACACACACACACAAACTGCGGAATATGCCCAAAGTTACACAACTAACAAAATAATTGGCAGTCCTTGTCAGAAGCATCACATTTAACCTGTAGGCCATAGTATGTGGAATCAAGTTTCAGAACTTAAGATTTAGAACTGTCTTCACACTGTCACTAGGAACAAAGCAAGTGTGGTTTGGTTAAGGCATTCTCAGAAAGCAATAGACACTATCTTTGCCTTTAAAAGTTGTCTGAAAAGGGGTGAAAATTTTAGAAGATCAAACTGATTAAGAGTGTGTCTTGTTTATGGATGTTTGTTCAAGTGTCGTGGGTACTGGGCTTTAGTCTCCCTTTCCCCAGTCTTGCAACCTCTTCTGGAAGCCAGTGGGAGAAAGCATGATGCAGCATTGAGACTCAACACTCGGGTTTTCCCCTTCAGGTGTCTAGCTGATGATGTACTGTGTTCTTTTTTTTTTCAAGGGGTTGAGAAGCTCCCAAGTGGAAGCTTCAATGAATATAAATTCAATGAATTATACTGGAAAATAAAGAAATCTGGCATTTTAAAATACTCCATGTCTGGTACCATCTTTGATTTAAGAAAATAGTTTTCCTAGTAAACTCTAGAATAGAGGATTTGGGAGTATCCTGTGATTATCATGTCCTGAACTTGACTCAGAAATAGCTACCATTTCTAGAGAAATCATACCACTCAGGACAGGTGGCTTTCCTGTTTCAAATTGATGTTAGATTGGTACAGGAGAGCCCAGTAATGAATTAACCAGCTCACAAGAGCAGCATAATGGCTCTCTAGTAGGTACTGAAATTATACTTCACTTCCAAGCCATTACGTGATATGAGTCTAAGAATCATATAGCATTATTTCAGGGATTAATTGAGATACACACAGACAAGATATTGCCATTTTTTGTCTTTGCTTTATCTAATGCATCTTAACATACCCTCTCAGTTCACTGTTTTAGTGCTCTTTTCCATTTAGAGTTCTTTCTTCCCTCTGTACTCTATTTTTACCCACTCACGGTCAGATGCACTCTAACCTAGAATACAGAAAGACTGGCACATCTTTCAAAAACCCATTTCAATGTCCTGGTTAAAATGGGTTGCTATTTCTCATTTTCAATGATAGATAAATTGAACAACCTTATGTATCTTTTTTCCACTTGAAGCAGAGACAGAACAAAGACTGAGTCAAAGTTCCTCTGACAAGTTATGGCCCTCAGCAGAATCTCTGTGATTGTCTGTCGATCTATATGCTAAAGTCTGCATCCTTCAATGAGGCCCCACATACTTGACATCTTGCAAGAGAAGTTTTACAGCTCTCTGTTCTGACAAAAGACTAAACTCAACTGGAGAATAGTCAGGTATTTTCTGAAGCTTAGTTGGAGCAGTAAAATGAGGTGAAGAGAAAAAAAATGTAGCTTTCTTTCCCCCCTTCCTAGCCATAACTTAAAAACAGATAAGCAAATGTTAAGTATCACAAGATTTCATGAAAAAAAAGACCACTCTGAGAATGTTTTCTCTTTTCTGGTAGAGAGATTAGAGTTTGGGGGTTTTTCTTTTCTAAATGAATTTAAATTCCATCTTGATTTCCCAGTATCGATTAATGAGAATTCTGTACTAGTCAGTATCAGTACTAGGAGTGGGTTAATGTGCTCACAAAGGAATGTACACTCTATCCCACAGCAGAAAATTATGTCAGTACTGCTGGCATTATCGTAAGCTAACAACCTCGCCAAAGCACTATTCCAGATATTTATTTAAGTAGATTCTGGGGTAGAACCAAACAAACTGAGAGATGGCTATGAATGGTCTTGATCATGTCACATTTTATTGTTGTTATTCTTTATAAATGATCTATGAGATATTTATTATTAGCCCCAAAATATAAGTAGAAATAAGAGTCAAAGAAGGTCACTAGCCTTGCCATGGGCACACTATGAATATTTGAACTGTGTCCTCTGTTCTTTCTACTGTGGAATGCAGCATTTTGGGATTTTGGGTGGATGCCTGCCAAATAGTTCCTGGTAGCCAAATATCAATATATTCTTGCTCACGGGAACATTATGTTCTTTTCTTAATCCTTATTCCCAGACCACTTTTAATTTTGTTCCCTTGTGGAAACTGTAGGGGTGTTGTTCATTAATAACATTTTTCCTAACCAATGCCCTGCAGAGATTGAGTTTTATGTCCTTCTAGAGTGTGTAAATTGCATCTATTCCTGCAGTGGCATTTGAACACACAGCTGTTTTCTGGTTTGGTTATACGGTTCACCTGTCAGAAGAAGAGCTTTTATTTCTAGATGTACATGAGAACCTTCTAGACTGTTTTAAGAAAATGTCATTTTTTGGGGCCTAGCATTAGTGATGAAGTTCACATGATTTTAGAATAACCTAAGTGATTACAAAGTATTCAAGATCAAGAATTTAGTTCATTATTTATGGGGAATAAGAATAAGTCAGCCGTATTTTCAGAACTTTGATTATCTTATAATTGTTACAAGTGATTAATAAATAATTGTCAGTTGAATTGATAAGTGAATAGATGAATAATTGAATGAGTGATTTTTTTTTAAATATTAATTTTAAACTTGAAGTAAAGTGATGATATATGATGCTGGAGAGATGACTCGGCCATTACAGCATAGGCTCACAACCAAGAACTATAAAGTATCAATTTGTCATATGTTTTTGGAACCAAATATTTTACTTATTTGTCTGATTAATATGTAGTCAATGAATAGATGAATGGCAGATTATCACCAAATATTGAACAACATTTATAATACTAACTTACCTCCTGATTTATACAACCAAGCTGTATTTGTCTACTGGAGCTTGATATAGCCTCCCTCTTGTAATGCTTCATAAGAAGTCCCCAAGTTAAAAAAAAAAAAAAGTGGTTTATTAAGTGATGACTATGTTTAACAGTAGTGCAATCAGAATGAGGTTGTTTTGCATGTTTATCTGGGATGTGAAGGACTTTTGCTTCCTGAAATGTTATATCATGGTCAACTTAAGTATCAGAAAACAAGAGGTATATGAGAATTCAACAAGCTCTGAAGAGATTCTGGCACCAGCACACAGCAGGCTACAGCCTTGGGCAACTTCATAGGAGAGATCGATTCTTTCCCTAGGTAGCTGCCAGAATATTACTAGATTTCTTAGCTCCCTAAGAATAGGGAGCTGGGTTTTCAGGACTGTCAAATATACAGGCCAAGTTTCAATGTCAGTCCATGCTCAGAGTCCTCTTTTTCAAAGTATTAGAAGATATCTTGGTGTAATTAATATCACCAAAATATTGTTTTCCAATTGCTCTGTGTTTTTTTTTTTTTTGTTTTTGTTTTTTTGTTTTTAACTAAGAAAGTTAGGCAAGTTATAAGATAGGTGACATACGAAAAGCTGTTTAAAAATATGAAGAAAAAAAAACATTCCACAATAGTGGAATGTTGAGGACAAGGAAAAAACATTTACATGAAACCAATGGTGGGAATTCTATAGGGCACTACATCTCATTTAGCTCAGGCGTGGCAGAAAATGTAGTGATTGCTAAGAGCAGTATGATAACAATGTATAAACTGGATACATCTCTGTATCCGACTCTTAAGATCCTAAGAAATGTTAGTGTTGACAAGTGCAGATTCTTGCTCTCTGAAGTTAAACTCAGCCACTCTGTATAAATCACTGGCTACTTGCATTTTGGGGTCTCGTTATTTTAAGAACTGGGCATTTAGAGTGAAAAGAACTTGAAGAGGACAGTGTTCCTACTTCAAGGAATTACCATTGTCTAAGAGTCTTGCAGCTTTTGATTTAAAAAAAAAAAACAACAAAGTCTTATTAAAAGAAAACTAAGTTTATAGAATAACACTATTTTAGACAATATTAGGGGGAAAGTGAACTAATTCTAGTTTCTTTAAATATTCTTTTTCTGCTCCCTTCAACTACAATTAACAACTCATTTAATAATAATAATAATCTTGGAAAAATATGTGTACTTTATTTTTCCCCTGGAATTAGTAAAAATTGCTATCCATTTCCATAGATAAGAAGAAGAAATTCCACTTTTTCCAAATCCTAGGTGCTTAGGAGAGATTCATTGCATTAACCCTTATAAATAAGTCAGCTGTATTGATCACTGGCTGAGGAATTCAAGGATTGCCTAGTAAAGCACAAATATTAACATCATTGTTAAGTGCATGTGCTGGCAAGCATGAATTGCAGATGCACTCACAATGGGCTTCAGGAAGCTGTGCTATTTCTCTGAACCGGAGTGCCTGGAAATTTGACAGGTTAAATGCATTGTTGTACTACATTAGGGAATTCACTGACCTAGGTAAACAGAAGATAATTCCTCACAAGCCGTATTTTCAAGGATTTCTTTTCATTTTTATTTACTATACCTCTTTTGCCCTTAGCATTCCTTCCTAATCATCATTTGCCATTTCACTCCCTTCTTCTAATCTTTCATTTGATGTTTTTTTCGACAGTTGCCAGTTTATTTCCTTGGATCACTCATCAACAGAGTAGGGCAAGGTTTCCGAACCTTGACACAAAGGGCGGTCCAAGCCGAATAATGCTTGTAGGGGGCCGTCCTGTATGCTACAGAGTGTAGAACAGTGCTCTGAGCCTCTCCTGGTGAGAAGCCTAGATATCCAGTTTTGGTCAAGTAACAGTGCCTCTAGGTATGGCCAAGTATCTCCCTGTGGTGAAGAATTGCTTCAGTTGAGACATTCATCCAACTCAGCTACCTCAGTATTGTTCATCAGCCTCCCCTCTCTTCACACTTCCTTCATAAGCAATTTTTAAAAATCGCTGTAGTGAATTTTGTATGTCACTCCTACACCCCACAAATGTTCCCTGACTACATTAATATTCCACAGTTTGTCCTAGAATTCTCAGTTTTTAAAAAAGTGGACTGCCTCTGACATGAACTGATTGGCCTGCTCTTCGATCACCTCCCCCTGAAGGGGGAGCAGCCTTACCAGGCCACAGAAGAAGACAATGCAGCCATTCCTGATGAGATCTGATAGGCTAAGATCAGAAGGAAGGAGAGGAGGACCTCCCCTATCAGTGGACGTGGGGAGGAGCATGCGTGAAGGAGTGGGAGGGTGGAATCGGGAGGGGAGGAGGGAGGGGCTTATGGGGGGATACAAAAATGAATAAAGTGTAATTAATAATAATAATAAAAAAAGAGGAAAAAAAGTGTTTTGTTTTTTTCTTTTTTTACATTTGAAAAGGCGCAGTTAGACTTGATATTGCAGAGAAAAAAATGCATGCCTCCTTTCTTCTTTTCTAGTGATAATTTTTATTCTTTTGGGTTTACTAAGTTAGGTCATGATGACATACAAGCCCTTAGTCTTAGCAGCTTACAATGTATTAGCTGTAGGCTAACCCTAGCTTGTCAAGTCTTTGTCTAGACCGAAGGGGTAGTTTATCCTGAGAATATGTAAGTATTAAAAAGAGAAAGGAAAAAAAAAAAGAGAGAGAGAAAGGAATATGGTGTGTGTGTGTGTGTGTGTGTATGTGTGTGTGTGTGTGTGTGTGTGTGTGTGTGTGTGTGTGTGTGTGTTTATGGACACTGCATACATACAGGAACCAATAGAAGCATGAAGTGGGCACTGATGCCCTGCAACTGGAGTTGCGGATGGTTGTGAGCTGCCATGTAGGTGCTGAGATTCTAACTCTGGTACTCTACGAGAGCAGTAAACACTCTCCACTACTAAGCCATCTCTTCAGCCCTTGGGAGTTTCTGACAAGTGACACTGTGAGAGAACAGACTGTCTTTGCTTTAGAGAGAAACATGTCAGGTGGTGGCTGTCTGAACTGCAAAGGCTGCACTTCTGTTATAGTCACAGGAGTCTTACCTTTGCCTGGTGTCCACCGTGTGACAGAGAGCACTTTACAATTTCCTGTCTGAAGACATAATTGTGGATTGATACCCACATGTGGCAATAACCTAGAAACTGTAATAAAATCTATGCTTCTCTTTCGGGAGCCCATTAGGAAATGAAAATTTATTTGCATTTCTATAAGGTTGTAAATTTTACAAAGTTTGTGTTTCTTATTGGAAGAAAGCTCCCAGACAACCCTTTATGTAGTAAATGGAAAAATCAAGTTGGTCTGGCTTTTCTACCTCTCTTTCCAATGTCATTGTGAGTGTTAAATAATGTGATGAATGGCCTTAGAGCTCTGATTTCTAAGATTAAAATTTTTAATTTTAATCGAAAATTAAAGGCAGCATGAAGGCTGAGTAAACATATTTAATCATATATATATTTAACTAGAATACAGTTCACAAAAGTGCCTTACCCTGGGATTTTATATGTATCTGTGTATTTCCATTTCAGATTTTACATTCTGATCAGGTCTTTACTCCACTGATCTTGTGATTTACTGATAATTTTACAGTATAAAAGTTGCCACAGAGCCTGGTCTTGAGAAGGAAATAAGAATGTGCTCTGAGTTTTCATATAAATGTCACCAAACCCTTACACTGAAGGCATTAACTTTACTTTTTAGCACTACTTTTTCAATAAGACTCAATAAGAGTCTGTGTATGGGTATTTAACATCAATCCTAGCAGGATTTGTTCTCTTCAAAATGAAAGCTGAGAAGAAAAGCACAAAAATTAAACCTGCAGAAACGGATTCAGTAATTGTTTAGCATAACAATAAATCTGTGTTGACTGTTGTTCTCATTTGAATACTCTGTGCTCAATATCACCTGTTTTTCTATGGTATGAAACTTAAAACACATTTCAAATACTTCCCATCAAAATACTCAACCTTTGACTTACTCTGTTCTGTATTTGGTTGGCTCTCAATAGCTTCAGGGCAATATTGCAGTGAGATACAGCTGATGCTAAGCTATGACAAAAGCTGCGTCATGGGAACAAACCACTGGGCATCTCCGTGAACGATTTTATGGATTAGGCTAATTGATGTGGGAAGTCCCCGTCGTAGGAATGGGTGGTACAGTTGGGGTCCAGGGCTAAATAAATAGAAGAAACTCAGCTGAGTATTAGTGCCCATGTCTCCCTGCGTTCTGACTAAGCTGCACTGTGTTGAGCTGTCTGTGGCTTTGGCTGCCATGCCAAACCCATCATGAAATGGACCCTTGAACTGTGAGCCAACTTTCCCCACTCCGAGTGCTTTTGTTAGGTAGTTTTCCATAGCATCAAGAGAAGTAACAAATCTGCTAAATATTTAATGAAAAGCAGAGTCTGTCACGCTATCGTAAGGTTAGTTGGGCTCTCATTCACATGGGGATAGAAAAGAAAAGCATTTAAGATCAACAATGACAAAAAAAAAGCAAGGCATGTGCGGTTTTTATATGCAAAAAAGAACTCTATATTCAAAGCTGCTTTTTAACAAAGTTAGACACAATGGCAATGAATGCTAAATAAAAAAAAATACATTTTAGTGAAATAACCCATGACTGAATAGTAACTCTGAGCACACCCATGGCTAATATCAATTGATTATGTGTGGAATAAATGAGGATTTGTTTGCAATTGTTGTTTGAAGAATCGAGTACCTTTCATGGAGCTAAAAAGTTGCATAAAGTGCAGTTTTAAGTGGATTCTGTCACGCTACTGAAAAAAAGTCTTAAGTATTAGGGTGTGTGAAGGAGAAAGTAAACACTATCTATAACATTCTTTTGCCATGCATCACGGGTGAGGAGAAACTGGAGTTTTCACAGGTAGTCTTAGCTCTTGCAAAAAGGTATTATCGAGTGCTTTTAACTAATAGCCATGCAAATAATTATGGATTACAGTGACATATAATTCCATTAACTAGGCAAAGGAACAATAGCAATATTTTTGTTTTAAATGACAGCTTCCTCTTTGCTGTCATGTATGCCCTAATGTCTTTATTGTCTACACTAACTTGGGGCTCCAAGCCTCTGCCATTACTTTGCCAATCCTTCCTCTAATTTCTTGTGGCACAGGGTGCTTAAACCCACAAGAAATGTGAGGTGAGGCGGAGAGAATTCCTGCAGACCGACTTGCTATATGCAGAACACTCATTTGCATTATTCATTAGATAAGAGTACTGATTTGCATCTCATTCTGGTTTTCTTCTTTAGGTGAAAAACACCAGAGAATTCTCCAATTCTCCCACAGTTTTATGTCAGTAATAATTATTAAAGGAGTTAGGCTTGACTGTTGTCTTGGATTTTGTCCGTTACATTTGTAGTTTCTCTAAATACGAGCAAGCAAACAAAAAATCCAAAACTCTAAACATTTTAAAGTCCTAAACCAATGTCTATTTCCCCCTCTTTGTGTTTAAGATATTTGAAGCTTTAACATTTGATGATAGATCTGAATGCATAAATATATTTTATTGAAATGCAAAATGAGACATTTATGATATGTATCTAACATTAGGAATTGGAAGGAGGAGGAAGTGGGAAAAACAAGTATAGTCTCAAGTACAGCACTTACGAATTCCTAAATTTCATTGGAGCGAGATTCCTAACAACAGAAGCATGCCACAGTTTAGAAGGTACCAGCAGTAATAAGCCTTTGTTGATGGTCATGCCAGAGTGTTGAAAGATTGCTTTGTATCTTATTTCATTGATTGCTTTGCAAATTAAGTTTATTTCTTGTAACCTGTAGCCTCGTCACTATAAAAACACAGTCATCAGTCATTGGTGTTCTACTGTATATGGAACTCTGTTCTGCCTCCTAGAGTTCCGTGCTAACTATGAAACAATAATTAAATTATTGGATTATTTTATGCTCTATATTATCAACTTCTAAGCACTTAGTATTTTCAGGTCCAGAAGTATTTATTAAATGTCTTCTTCCAGGTGTTGGGGTTTTGGAGAGGTAAGTTGCACAGAAGACTCTGATCCATAATCACATGTTCAGTTGGAACCATTGGCCTGTTCACCAGAAGAAGCAAGGTGCAGCACAGACGGCACCCTTCTTGATCTTTCTTCAGCAGAGATGGGGACAGAGGAGCCAGAGACTGCTCTTATTTTGGGTGTTGCCCAGTTGCTTCTTAAATATGTAGTGGCATTCTACTGAAGGCACAACATTCCAAACTGAAACAATTCTAATGACACAAAGGTGACATTTTTACACAGAGTCATCCTTTCTGGCATGCTGGGATGGTTTGTTTTGAGGAGAGACTTCCTGCAACTTGCACACTGCTTCTGTCAATGCAGGTCACAGAGGAGGGATTGCTTCTCTCCCTCTGCTTTGTCCTGATTCCCCAAGCCTTTAATTCAGTGGTAGAAGGGGGCATTGTAGACATTCATTACACAGGCGTCTTTCACCCAAATGCTGCCTGCTCTTACTGTTTCTTGTGATTAACAGTTTTACAAAATGACTACCTCTTCTTTTCCTGGCTGGATCTGGCACATAAAAGTGTTTAAGGTCTCTTGACATTCCCATGGGAACACCATTTTGAAATAGTCCTCATTTGCATTGGACAGCAACTGATATCTCTATGAAGATTTCGCTTGTGGAAAGTGATCAGATCAAATTCAAATCCAGTTTTTCCTACAAGGGTAATGCCTGACACATACACACACACACACACACACACACACACACACACATATA
>NW_026594216.1:3802006-3814122 GCF_907164565.1 Psammomys obesus | reverse complement strand
ATATATATATATATATATATATATATATATATATATATATATATATACTTTAAATACTCATATCTTTTCAAAGAATAAAGTAGTCTTTTGCTTATTTTAATGGGGTCAAATGGTGTTCTTTCAAAGTAACAAATATGAGCATTAAAATTTTGAGTCAGCTTAGGCTGAGTTGTGCTGGTATTAGATGATTATGCCATTTGAAGATCATCAATCTGCTTTTGTTAATGTCACAGTGGGCTTCTAGTGCTATACTTCAAAAAATGTCACTGGTGAGCTATTTCCTCTGTGGAAGGAATGTTGTAATATTAGAATCCTGAATAAACTAAAGAAAATGCATTTGAAATTCTTATGTACATTTCAAAGTTAACTTGGCCAAAGATAACTGTGATATCTACTCATGTCTTTTATACTCTCCTCTCCAACCCCAAACTAATAATCCTGGAAAATTGTATCGATGTTCAAAATTGTGATGTCCTCCTGGTGGAATTTCCTTTGATGAGAATGAAGTGTCCCTCCTCATCTGTTTTGATTAATTTTGATTGAAAGTCTATTTTATTAGATATTAGGATAGCTACCCCAGCTTGTTTTTTGGGTCCATATGCTTGAAAAACATTTTTCCAGACCTTATATCTGGGCATAGGGGTCTTTTCTGAGACTGAGTCTCCAACCAAGGACCATGCATGAAGATAACCTAGAACCCCTGCTCAGATGTAGCCCATGGCAGATCAGTATCCAAGTGGGTTTCCCTAGTAAAGGGAACAGGGACTGTCTTTGACTTGAGCTCAGTTGCTGGCTCTTTTATATACACACACACACACACACACCCTGAGGGAGGAACAGCCTTGCTAGGCCACACAGGAGGACACTGCAGCCAGTCCTGATGAGACCTGATAAGCTAGGGTCAGATGGAAGGGGAGGAGGGCCTCTCCTATCAGTGGACTTAGAGAGGAGTAGGGAGGAGATGAGAAAGGGAGGGTGGGATTGGGAGGGAATGAGGGAGGGCAACACAGCTGGAATACAAAGTAAATAAACTATAATTAATATTAAAAAATAAAAATTTAATTAAAAAATTGTATCACTATTTGGTATCACTATTCAGTGAACAAGTCAGCTACAATCCTTGTAACCTCTCTCTTTCTCTCATCCTTATGACCACATTATTATTTTTACATAAAAGATCACTCTATACCAGTCTCATAAAACCAAGAAGAATATATAGAATGAAAGGTATCAGCATAGGCACCTTTGGTAAATACAATAACCCACTGGCTGCCTTTTGTCTGCAACTCTCCCTATCCTCTCCATGTGCCAGATACACCCATCTTTTAAGAAT
Organism: Psammomys obesus; assembly: GCF_907164565.1. Lineage (NCBI taxonomy): Eukaryota > Metazoa > Chordata > Mammalia > Rodentia > Muridae > Psammomys > Psammomys obesus. Next base: position 3,812,789 of record NW_026594216.1, on the reverse strand, counting down.
CATCATTTCTTTTTAAAAATTTTAAATTATTTATTTTTATTTTTTTTATTTATTACAGTTTATTCACTTTATATTCCAGCTGTAGCACCCTCCCTCATCCCCTCCCAATTTCGTCTTCCCACCCTATTCTTCTCCCAAGCCCCTCCCCCAGTCCACTGATAGGGGAGGTCATTTCCCCTTCCTTCTGACCCTAGCCTATCAGGTGTCATCAGGACTGGCTGCATTGTCTTCCTCTGTGGCCTGTTAAGGTTGCCTCCACTCCTCATGGGGAGGTGATCCAAAAGCCAGCCACTGAGTTCATGTCAGAGATAGTCCCAGTTCCCATTACTAGGGAACCCACTTGGAGACTGAGCTGCATGGACTACATCTGTGCAGGGGTTCTAGGTTATCTCCATGCATGGTCCTTGGTTGGAGTATCAGTCTCAGAAAAGACCCCTGTGCCCAGGTTTTTTGGTTCTGTGGCTCTGATCACCGTTCATCTTATCTCTTTTTTTAAATTTTTTATTTAACTTTTATTAATTATACTTTATTCATTTTGTATCCCCCCGTAAGGCCTTCCCTCCTCCCCTCCAGTCCCACCCTCCCCCCCTTTCTGCATGCATGCCCCTCCCCAAGTCCACTGATAGGGGAGGTTCTCCTCTTCTTTCTGATCTTAGTCTATCAGTTCTCATCAGAAGTGGCTGCATTGCCAGGATTCTAGGTTATCTCCATGAATAGTCCTTGGTTGGAATATCAGTCTCTGGGAAGTTCCCTGTGTTCAAATTTTCTTGTTCTGTTGCTCTCCTTGTGAAGTTCCTGTCCTCTCCAGCTCTTACTATCATCTTATCGCTTAAAGTTCTCATTCAAATGAGGCCCAGTGTTGCTGAGGTTGTTTGCCTTCAGATCTTCAGCATGATTCTTCTTAATCTTTAAAGATTTGTGACCAGGATATTCTAATTATATGTCTCCTATACATCCAAAATGCAATAGAGTCCAGTACGGAATAACCACAGTGTCGTTTATAAAGAGGGAGATACTGAAGATAGAGCAGTTACGGTCAAACCACATTTCTGAAATCCAGGTTTTGGCTGTTCTTTATTAAAGACTCAGAACTATTCCCTAGATGATGCTTTTGCTGGCCAGCGGAATCCCCTTCTTTTTCTGGCTTCTTTTCCACAGTTTTCTCAGGTTTACGGTTGGGTAATTTTTTTTTCATTCTTCTTCAAGTCCAAAGTAGTTTATGTATTCAGAGACACCACTCTCTTCACTATATCATTTCCCTGTTCCTTTCAGTCCACTTTCATAAAATTCCTTTAATAATGTTTGGACTCGCATGTGTCTATGTGTAAGTCTGCTCTATTAGACAAAGGACATCTCATAGATATTTTTTAGTGTGAACTTTTTTCTATCATAGGCTTCCTATGTGCTGCTCTGGGCATCAACCCTTAAGAAGCTCAGTTGCTTATTGATTTAAAAGGCAGAGTCTTAAATCCTGACGGGTCTGTGTGTGTCTGAAGGGTTTATGAGGAGCCACTTTAAATCTTCCTGGCGCTTTAGTGGTGGGTTTTACAGTCATACTCTCATCTTCATCGTGACATTGAGACAGTTCCCTAACAAGCCCTGCATTTGCATTTTGCATTGTGGCTCTTTCTCTCATTGAGGTTCTTCTTCTTCTGGACACCGAACATGTAATAAACACTGGTTTCACCTTATTCCTTGTTGTTTTTTTTTCCAAATCCATTAAGGATTTTAAGAGATCCTTTATATTTTGGCTAAAAACGAAACAATTTTATTTTCCCATATATCTTTCTATGACATGTAAGGGTTAAAGAAAGCAGATTGGCCCTTTTGGTATTCAGTTTGAGAACTGTACTTACACAAAATTCACTAGCTTGAGGCTAGAGAGATGGGTTAGCCGTTAAGAGCATATGCTGCTCTTGCTGAAGATTTGAGTCCTGTTATCCTTGCACTCAAATAGACCCTTCAGGGATCCACAAGTATCTGCACATACGTGCACATAACACTCTTACCCCAACACACATAATTAAAAAAAAAGTCTCTACCAGTTTATGTTCAATTTTTTTATATCAATAACACCAGGAGGGTTGCTAAACGTTTTGTCACTATATAGCAATGTCAAGTCCAAGACTGTAACCCTTCTAAAGGCTCCAGAGATGAATCATTTCTTGAAGTTCCTAGCATCTGCTGGTTTCCTGATAATTCTCAGAATTTCTTTTATTTGAAGCTTCATCCCTCCAATGTCAGTCTTTCTTATCACAGGGGATTCTTCCCTCTGGGTATAGCTGTGTCTTTGTGCCCTCTCCTCTTCTTATAATCACACAGACAGATTATATAATTACATGTGTCCTAATCCAGTGCATTTGTATTAATTATGTACATCTGCATAAAACTGATTTCTAAATAAGGTCTTATTCTGAGATTTGGGGAAAATGTGAATTTTTTCTGGAACATTATTAATGTCAGTCAAGGTCAGAAGCCCATAACTGAACCTTGAAGATTTGCACAACATAGTTTTTATATAAGGCTGGGTATAGTTTCAGTCGCACCAACTGTTAAAAAGGAAGAAAGTTCAACCAAACCTTCAAATGGGAGATTTTCATGATTGTATTCAGAGAACATGAAGTGTTATGGTCATCTTTGAAGAATACAGTGTACCATATCTTTATCTGGTTCATAATAAAAATCAATTGACTTTACTTTGAAAATATATCCCAAATTGTTCTCTTTTTTTTTCCTTGTTACCTAGACATGCAAACTACAACTATCACACGTGATTGATTGCACTTGATATTTCTACATCTGCTTTTGATGTAAAATACTTATCATTTCTCTTAGCTAGGGTTTCTATTGCTGTGAAGGGAGAGTATGACCAAGGCAACTCTCATAAAGGACAACATTTAATTGGAGCTGGCTTACAGTTACAGAGATTTAGTCCATTATTGTCATGGTGGGAAGCATGGCAGAGTGCAGGCAGACATGGTGCTGGAGAAGGACCTGACAGTTCTACATCTTGATCTTCAGGCAGCCAGGAGGAGGCTGTCACTGGGCATAGCCTGAGCATAAGAGACCTCAAAGCCCTCCTCCACAGTGACACTTTTCCTCCAAAAAGGCCACACCTCCTAATACGGGGCCATACTTTTCCAAACCACCACATCTTTTTTTTTTATATGTATGAGTGTTTTATCTGCATGTAAGTATGTGCATTCTAAGCATGTCTGTTGCCCATGGAGGCTACAGAGGGTGTCAGAGCCCATGGAACTGGAGTTACCCACACTTGTAAGCCACTTTATGGGATCTAGCAATCAAATGTACACCTTGTAGAAGAGTATCTAATGCTCTTAGCCACTGAGCAATCTCTCCATCTTTACAACCCCTGTGTTTGATTGTTCTGACCCATTCACCACCACACTGAAAGAGAGAGCTGTTCAAATTATGAATTTAATTGTTTATTGTCACCCCTCTGGTTGAATTTCTTTGGGATCTTCTAGATGCTTATAGAATGAAATCCAGACAGGTTCCAGTGTCCTTAAGGGCAAATGCATGATCTCTTCCTAGCTCTTTCCTTTTACTTTATTTTAAGAAAGCCTTTCCTTCCTTATATTTGACTCTTTGGTCATCCAACCCTCTTATCAGTTCTGGAAACAAGAACATTTGTGATTCAAACACAGTGTCTTTTGCCTAGAAAACTCTTTTCTTGCATCTTCATGAATCTTATACTTGGTGTACTCCAGGTTTCATTTTAACTATTACTTTTATATTTAATAATAATAATAAATACAATTATAACAAACATTATTTTGAATTAGGTAAAAATAAATGTCATGTCTTGGAGTTAAGCAATCCAAGCAGAGATACTTAGGGATGTTAAACAACGTTCTCAAAGGCAAATCACTATAACACAGACTGTATCCCATATATCATGTGTATATAGTGCACAATTACACGCTAGACTGTCTGATTCTGGAGACTGCCCTCAAAACCACTGTAGTCAGCAGCCCTGTGAGAGGGACTTGCCTCCTCTGTTATTCTGATGCTACATCTGCTTCTTTCCTCCACTTTTTTTTTTCACTTTGTAGCATTATCTTTTGGGTGGGAAAAGCATTACTTATTTATTGCCTGTTTTTTTTTTTCTCACTAGATTAAGGTGAACAACATGCAGCAGAGCATGTGACATACAACAGGCATTCAATAAATATTGTAAGAATGGAGGAAGATTTAATCCTTCTGTGGATTTTTACACCCTTGCTGCTAGCTAATTTTAAGCTGGAATCAGCTGAACAAGATTACAGAATTCCCCAATCAAATACTAACATACCTCTGAACAAATGAATGAACGCAGCTCAGCTATAGTAACTGGCTTCCAAGGAGGTAGGCTACTTCCTTTTGTCCACCAGTCCTTGTAATTTTAGTTTTAAGCAAGCTTTATGTCTTGATGAGAGGGGCCAGACAGAGCTGTCACCAAGGCTGCACAAGGACAAGAAAGAGTTAACACTGTGTCTGAGTTACTAAATATTTCCAACAATGTAGTGAGAGTCAGCGAGACCAGATACTGTCATTTCTTCATTTTTTTTTTTTTTTTCACTGCCTCAGGTGTTGGCGAGGACACATGATTCAGAAGCAAGGGCAGAATGACTTTGTTTTACCCTTTAAAGAGAAAAGATGGACAGGATTGGAGCAAAAGAAAAAAAAAAGAATGAAAAGAGAGTAGGGAAAAGAAAAGCCATTAATATTTCATATTATGCCTAAAATGCTCGATTATAGCTCTGGCTAGAAGGAAAAATTTCCCTGAGAATATTAGTTGGGTTTTTACTGCATGCCCAGACAAAGGGCTGATTTATAAGTGCTCTGATTGTTTACTTCTGTGCATAATAGGGACTAACAGAAGCTTTTTTTTTTTTAATGCATTTTCTGCTTCAGATTCCTGACAATATCTTATTTAATAATACTTAATTATGAAAGCATAGGTTCATTTTCTTTTTCAACAGGGTCGTAGCTCTAATTGACATGAGTCCAACAATAAATCTCAGAGCTTTAGGAATTTGGTGGCTGTGTCAGTAACTTTTTTCATCTCAGTGATCAAATACTTCAGAAAAGCAACTTGGCTCACAGTTCAGAGAAAGACAGTCTATCCCAGTGGCGAGGGCAGAGTATGGACCAAGACCAGAGAACAGCAGCAACAACAAATCGCAGTGCTCAGCTCACTCTCTCCCTTCTCTTTTCTTATCGGATTTGTGACCCTGGCTATGGGAGGGCACTGCCCACTCTCAGGGTGCATCTTTTCTTCTCAGTTAAACATCTCTAGAAATGTGCTCACAGACACACCTAAAGGTGTGTTGCATTAATACCCTATGGCATTTCTTAATCCATTCCTGTTGACAGTTCCAATGAACTATCACAATAATGTGGCTCGGTAACAGAAAGCATCGGTCTAGCATGTGCAGAGCCATAAGCCTAATCCCTTGTACCACTAAGATATAAATCAAAATCCTTTTAGGTGCCCGGTAGGCTGGTCAGTTAGAAAAGGGCTTGTATTAAAAACATGAAGGTCTGAGTTCAATCCCCAGCACCCCTATAAAAAAATGCCAGGTGTGGGTGTCACGGCTTGCACTTGTAATTTCAGCATTGAGGAGTACTCCTGGAGTCCACTGACCAGCCAGTTTCATGTAATTGGTTAGCTACAGGCCAGAGAGAGATTCTCTCTCAAAGGGTAGGGACAGAGTTCCCAAGGACCAAACCTTGTCCTTTTGCCTCCATGAGGTCACGATCACACCTGTGAACACATGTATGCCTACATACACATGTGTACCTACAAGCACACGAACAAACACGTACACAGTGCATAAATTAAAAATCGGAAGCATCGTGAGTAGGCTGTGTTTACCAGACTAGTTATGAAAGTCAGGCATGGGTTAGCTGGCTGCAGCACCAGGATGGCAGATCAGGGCTGATATTTGGATGTCTGATTCCAGTCATGGCAAAGGTACAGAGTGTCTTTTATTTCTCTGACCGGTTTATTCCTTGGCCACAGGTCTGGAGCTCTTCACATGATATATAATATGTTGTATTGTGGTCATTCACTCTGAGAACTTGAACGAATAAATTCTAAAATGCCCTCATTGCTAGCTCCAGAATCCAGAGTTTTAAAAGTGCACATGCAATTAATTTTGCTGTGAAATTTTAAATTAACACCAAGAGAATGCTTTGCTGTTTATAAATGTTCAGGTGCTAACCTAAAGAAAACAGAAACCACTTTTCTTGAAATCACATGAATAATATTGGGGTGAGACTGTCTCAGTGGGAGACAAAAACATTACATTTGTGTCTCTAGGTAATCTATCCTTTGGCTAATGGACACAGAACCCTCTAGACAGTTCACAAATTCACATAACAGAGCAGATTTTTGCATTAGGATTCCTGACTTTGCTGAAAAACGAAAAAAAAAAAATCAGATTCAGCCAGAGTTCCCTATTGATTACAAACCTGAGGATCAAGAGTAAGTTATTCCATCCAAGGCAGCCTTCATTTAAATTTAAAATAGTCCTTTCTGGTAATCTCATTTTGAATAGTGGCATATAAATCAATTGAATTTGCAAGAGTATTAATTTTATCTCATTTGAGGAGCTACCTATCAATATATGAAAAAGGAGGTGTTAGTTTCTGGTCATATTTGAGGGCATTGAAAGGGTTTATGCAAAAAAAAAAAACCCTAATTTTTTCCTTTGTTTTAGGAGCATAAGCAGCCATCATTCTTTATAAAGGAAGTCTGAATCAACATGTTCAGGCCTGTCAAATTATTCTTTACTCTTCACTCAGTTTTGTTCACTAGCCTCTGAAATAATAGTATGTAGACTCATAATTATTTTTTAAATTAATCTACACTCAAACTGCCCTAAGTATATAGTTAGTCATTCGGTCCTCTTCTATGTGCTATCAGAACTCTGTTGATTATTCTGCACAAGAGACAGCTTTAGCTCAAATGTGCCCAACAAGATGTTCTCAGAAAGAAGGAATAAACTGGTATGCCCAAGAAGTCAGCAGTCCAAAATAACTCAGCTGTGTTTCAAGTTGGCTTCCATGAACAGGTACTGGTGTTCACAGCAGCATTATTCAAAAGAGTTAAGGTAGGAACTGCCAAAATGTCCACCTCAAAATGAGCAGACAAATGTGATATGTACACAGAATGGACTGTGATTAATCCTTAAGTGGAATGAAAGTCAGGTACAGATGTACAACATATCCAAGTCTTGAAGACATCGTACCAGGCCACATAAGCTAGCCACGAAATAAATAATGTGTGCTGCTACTTACATGGCCATTAGAGTGACAAGGGTAGAAAGTTAAGCAGTGGCTTTCAGCTGGAGGATGAGTAGATTAAGGCAATATTTTAAAGTGAACTTTTACCTTTCACATTTATTTATCATGTGTGTGTGTGTCTGTATGCACATGCACACATGTAAGGTCAAAGGACAACTGGCAGAAGTTGTTTCTTTCTTTCATCATGTTTGATCCCATCCAGGGATCAAACTCAGGTCATCTGGTGTAGTAGCAAACATCTTTACCCACCGAACCATCTCTCTCAGGTCCAAGGAGTTATACTTTAATGGGTGTAGGGACCCTTTTAGAAAATCAAAAGCTTTAAATATGAAATTTCAAGAGAGATGTTGGTATTGCTTGTATAATAGTGAAAATGTGCTTAATGCCACTAAGCTATCTACTTTAACTTTTTGTGTTTTATACACTTTGTCCCAAAGAAAAGTGATGCCATATTAGAGCAACAAAAGCAAGATGTGTTGGAAGAAGCCAGAAATACAGTAGCATTTTTCTGTATCATGTAGTACTTTGTGTTTCTGACTTCTCCTGTGTGTCACTGGCTTCCCCTGAACATGAGCATCCTGAATGGACACGCTTGCCCAGACTGCCTCCTACGAGAAACCGAGTGGACTCTTCCATAGTCTCTGTCCCAAAGGCTGTCTTCTCATAACCTGATGGCCCCAGAACCCTCAGTTGGTCTGAAATTTTAAGAGTCAGGATATTTTTGCTGATGTTCTGCTACCAATGTATTCCCTACTTTCCTCCTTCCGTGTCACTGAACCCTAAAGACACATGCATTATATATTACCCTGGGATCTCTTCCTCATTTTGTATACTGGCTTTGTTTTGAACCTATCTTTCTGTGAGTTGTTAGAAACTGGAAAACACAAGGCCTTCCCTGGGCAGGTGCAATAGACTTTGCTACATTTGCCATCCCATATGTGTGTGTACCTTGGGCATGCTTGGAAATTACCAGAGGTGCCATGGGATTTAATTTTAATGCTCATTTTACTTCAGTTGGCTCACATTATACAATAAAACCTGACTGATTCTGAGTAATGATAGAAGTTAAATGACTGCTTTCCTGAAAGAAAAACAAAAAGAATCATTGACTAATGTTGGAAATAATTAAATTTCCTTTTCTTAAGTTTCATGTATTTCATAAACAAAGTAAACAGAGACAAATAGTTAAAATTAAATAAGCTACAGAAGAAATATAATTTTAAATACACCAGAATGACAATTAACTAAATGCTCTTGAACACATACTTTTTGAGTATTTGGAAAGTTCTGAGAACAAAAGCATTTTGATGGGTGTTTGCCCTGGGTAAACTTTCTCCCACAATGCTTTCCTGCCTTCTTACCTCTTTGTCAAAGCCTTCCACAATGTCTTCATTTTGGAGGTTATAGTTTTTCTCATCCCTCATAGTCTTCATAGTACAATTTTCTGTTACATCTAAACTCACATATTTTCAACTTCAAACTGTTCTATGTTCATCAAGCCTGGATTCCTAGATGTCACGTGAACATTTCCATATCACAATAAATTGATATTTTAGCGATTTCACTGGACCCTGGCCTTTTGTGCCATATTGCCTGTTCTTAAGGTGTCCTACAAACTCTAGCCAAAAGCCCATCTTTACGGTGCTAGTAGGAATCTAGCAACCAATATTATTGAATTTGCTTCCCTTCTTCCCTCCCTCTTTCTTCCCACTTTTCTCTCTCTCTCTTTCTCTCTCTCTCTCACCCTTCATCCTCCTCTTCCATACTCATCCTTCCTTCTTCCTTTTGAATAATTATAAAACAAAAGCAATCATTTCTCTTTCTTGCCTAAACTTTTTAAAGTCCCCAGCGAGTCCCCACCTAATCAAAACTGCATTCCTTAGTCCTTTATGTCAGTTTCTGAAATTCTTGCTCAGGATTATGGCTCCATATGGATTTGTTGGTTTCTTTCCTGGTCACTCCCATGTATAGCAAGTGGCTTCAGGTTGCTAACTGGCCCTGCATCCTGGTGTTTTTGTGCTGGCATATACTTTCACATCTGCGTAGAACTTCTCTTCTCCTAGTCAGTCCCCACTACACTACATAAGTCAGTTTCTGCATTGCTCCTTTCCCACTTTCCAGACCACAGTGTGACGGTGACATTTCAGGCTTAGGACCTCGGCACGGATGTGGGATAGTTGCCAGTGCTTTTGGATGGTCGCCATACGATGACCAACTGCAAATAAATCTCCAGACTGACATCTCATTCTTTCTGCCATTTGTAGCAGAGTTTTTTCCTCATCTTTATTGGATTTTTTTAAATTATTACTTCCATCTTTATTCAGTGTCTCCTCCCAGAAATCCAAAAATACATGTTTCCCCCTTCCTTTTAAAGTAATTTCCAATTGACTTGGCTACATAGGTGCATACTTTCTTTTCATTCTCGATTTCCATTGAACCTTTCTTTGGAGAGAATCTGAATAGGCAAGTTCACAGTACTCCCCTAGGGATAAGGTCCAATGTTTATTGGGCAGAAGCACAGTATACCAGTAACACATCTTTTCAGTGTACTTAAAACTTTCTAGAAAAATGTGCTCGTTCTCCACAGTTTTCTGTTACCATTTGATCTCTCTCAATATTATTAGCTTTATCTCCCATTGCCTCATGAAAAAAATAGATGAGTATATTTCCCAATATTTCTGTGTCAGTTGAAAACCAACAGGACAATGTGTGTGGGTTTTACTATGATTTATTTAAATGTCTATTCAAGGTTCAGTTAGAGTATGGGTTACACAAGTATTGAGAGATTAACTGGGAAACTAATAAACCATTTTAAGCGTGTGTGGGGGAGGGAGAAATTTGGTATCTAAAACTTAAATAGCTGTCTTACTTTGAGACATTACCCTTCAGGATGCTGTAGCCGACTAACATTCAAATTTGTTGCAGTTTCATTGTATATTTAAAGAAAATTTAAATGGCTTTCCCAAATATGTTTAGAGAATAATGAGAGCAGAATGAAAAATGTATGCGTTTTATTTAGGGTGATCTGGATTTGGATTCCCTGGCACCATTTGTTGTGCGTGCGTGCGTGCGTGCGTGTGTGTGTGTGTGTGTGTGTGTGTGTGTGTGTGTGTAATTGATGGAAGCCTCCTGAATCTCAGGTTGTTCATATTTAAAATGAAGATTCAATATTCACACATCCTGAATCAACTCTATGAGTAAGTCATGTATTCTCTATCATATATATGATATATATATATCATATATATATATTTATGTATATATATGTATGTATATATACATACATATATATATACATACATATATATGTATATATATGTATGTATATATATATGTATATATATTTATATATATATATTTATATTTATATATATTTATATTTATATTTATATATATATTTATGTATATATTTTATATATGTATATATATATATATATATATATATATATATATATATATATAAAAAATT
>NW_026594216.1:3715714-3801906 GCF_907164565.1 Psammomys obesus | reverse complement strand
TATATATATATATATATATATATATATATATATATATATAAAAAATTTCTTTCCTCTCCCCAGTCATCATCACCACTTGCATTCCTATGAACTCTAGAATGTAGAAGATTCCTCTGGGACTTTCCTGCTCCCATCTTTACCCCCATCCTTCTCCAATCCCACTGCAAATTGGTGTGTGTGAACACACACATACATGTTGAAGACGGAGGATTATGATTGCCATATAGGATATCTAGATAATTTTGCATTTTATAGAAATAATAAGTATTGCTACTAAAAAAAAAAATCTGAAGTATAAAATTGTCCATCCTTTGAAGTTCAAATTTAAGCAATCTAAATCTCATCAACCCACAGGGGGTACTAGTGTATCTCAGTGTGATGCAGGAAATGATGAGGGCTTAGGCAGCCTGTAGACATCTGCTTACTCTTATCCATACATGCTGCCTTCTGCAGTACACCCTACTCAGCCACAGAGACTCAGTATTAGACAAAATCTAGTAAGAAACAGCAATCAGACATCACTTTGGTATTGTGCTCTACAGAAGGTATTTGTGGCAGATGAGACACCCACCTCTAATAGCGCAATGAAAGGATGCCTTTGACATTCAGTCAATGTTTGTGACCACCATCTATTAAATACAGAAAGTATTTCCTAGGTCATCTTGACCATCCTCCTGTGGAAGCAGTGAGGACCCTGACACCCAGAGTCCAGTGGGTTTGTGCACATCTTTGCTCTGGCTGAGTCAACACTAGACTTGGACCCTCTGACTCCAGTCCAGCTGGCAGTTGCCCAGACTTTGCCCTCCAGTGCTCCCTATGGACTCTCAGTGAGGCTCCTTATCTTAGATCATCTGGATGCGTGCATGTAATTGGTAATTTGGTAAACACTGCTGTCTACTTGGCCAATGCATTTTCATTACAAACTCATCTCTATTAAAATACTCATCGAAACTGGGTCCCTTTAATGCCATTATCCCAAAGTAGTAATTATATCCCCAGGTATTCATCATGCTGCAAATTTCTCACCATTTTTCATGAAGCAATATCCACAGCAGATTCTAATTTGTGACTTTCATGACTTAAATTATTTTGTTTTTATTTATTTTCAATGATTTAGTTCTACTTAAATTGTTTTTTTTTTTTAAGTCTAGATGTTGTGATAGTTATTGGACAAGTCAGAATTTGAACGTTCACTTTAATAGTGACTTTGAAGGATCATTATTAATTCTTTAGGTGTGTTAAAGGCATGTAGTTAAACTTACCCTAACCCTGAGCTTATGGATAAAATTCTTAAATTTGAGTCAAAATTGTATAGAGCAGATACATGACAATTTTATTATATTATTTTATCTGCTTTTTTAAATGGTTAAATTTTCTATAACAAGCAGTTAAAACTAAATTGTGATCTACAAACTTTAGTCTATTTAAACAAAGCTTTAATAAAATTATGGCATAAGAAATAAAATCCTGTAATGTTCATATTGCAAGGATAGGCATAGTTTTGTTCCTGTATTTGTCTCCTCATTTCCTCTTCTTTGTGAGAGTCAGTGTGCAACAGAAGGAACTTAGAAGCTGTGATACAGTGTGGGCACAGGCAGTTCCTTGTTGACTGTGCAAACCTCAGGCCAGATAATATCTTTGGACCTCAGTTTTCTCATTATGTAAAATGAGAACATCATATTAGGTAGCTTTATAGAGGTTGGACTCTAAAATTACTTAATTTGCCATTACACTTGAGTGTTAAAACTCCACTGTAAAACTGGCTCTGTATGTTTTTGGTCTTGTATTCTGTCCCATTATAGGAGCAGTGAGCTGCAGTCTGAGAGCAGCTGATTTTAACTTAAAGAAAATGGGAACAAAATACCAAAATACGGTTTGCTTCCTGTAGGGTTTACGTACAACGAATTTATTATTTAATTACTTCAATTTGGTTGATATAATTTACTGATACTGTCTAATCAGGAATGGCTTATAAAAATTATCCCTTTGAAGCATTGTTATTTTTGATGTGAGTAAAATAAATTATTACTAGATTCAGAGTATTTCAGTATTAATTATTTCAAACTTTTCTTCATATACTGTATTCATCTATCATTTAACGTTTTATACACCCCTAGCCTTTTAAATTAATTATTTCATATTTCTCATCTGATGGGAGACTGTCTTTGTTCACACTTCTATAATTTGGCACATTTGGTGCAGGTTGCATTTATGTCATTTTGAAAAAATAGGTGTGACTTTGGAATATGCAAAGCACAATCCTGCCTCAAAGCAGGCAGGCCTGTATCTTTGTAACTTCTGCTTGAGTATTAGATTTCTTTGCAGTTTTGTAATCGTGGCAAAACATTTGCTTATGAAAAAGTAAGTGTTGGACACTACTTGATAGTAATACTAAACCAACAGTATTGTCTCAATGTTACATCAAAATTCATCAATTTAACAAATGTTTAATGAATGTTTTCTAGGTGTGTCAATTTTGAGAGGGGATTTCACAGTAAAGAAGACTTAGAAGAAATTACCAGAGGACACCGATTTCCAATTTTAAATTGATTTATTCATCAGAAAATGCTACTAAGAGACACTTACTTATTCATACTCGCAGACATCCTTTTGCATAAATACTTCAAAATTACCATAATTAATTCAGAGTCCCAACTCCGGCCCTCATAAAGTAAAGTGACTATTTTAGTGAAAGCTATAATGGAATAGTGTCCTTAAGAAACTTTTTATTAACTTTTCAAAACAGATCTCTGCATACTCAGTACTATAGTGATCATTTTTTTTCTTTTGATCAATAGCCTTCTGGGTATGAATTTGTTTCTTTGTTCTCTATGTAACGATTATTATGGTTTAGATATAAAATGCCTATCACGGGCTCATGCATTGGAAATAGCTGGTAGTACCGTTCTCAAAGGTTGTGTGAGTTTTGGGAGGTGGCACCTAGCAGATTGCTGTAATTCATTATTTCCTGACCGTGGTGCAGGTCCAGGTATTTTGCTTTCTGTCCTTCCAAGATGTGAGTAAGCCATTCTGTAAGCTTTCTGCTACCACAGATGGTACTGCTTGACACCCTGCCTTCCGTGACATGATGGATTATCCCCTTTCAAAACATGAGCCTAAATAAATACTTTGTCCCTTAGATAGTCTGTCAGCATAATAAGACAAATGACAATACAGAAAAATTTGTATTTGGTATGGGGTCTTTACTGAGGCCATATGATGCTATCATAAACTCCAGATGCTGGACATGAAGGACAAGGTACGGTGTTTGTCCTCTTGGGCTTCAGTCTTTCTATGGTCCAGTCTTTCCTCATTATTTTTTTTTTAGAATGGGAATAGTTATTCTATGCCATTGTAATTGGAAATATTCAGCTTACCTTTTTAAAATACTGCAAGGAATCATGAATCTTAGAAGAGACTTTAGGCTTTAGACTTTTTGAACAGTACAGGAGTGTAAAAGACTATGAGCTGTTGAAATTGAAGTAATGTGTTTTATTTTATGTAATGGCCATGGAGGCTAGAAGTAGAATTATTTAATGTAATATGCTCCGCACACCTCCCACCAGCTCTTTTGAAAGGTTATACAGACTTTAGGAAGTGGAATGTGACTAATGGAAGTACGTTGTTACAGGGCTTTATGGGTTGAAGCCTGGCCCAGGTTCTCATGTGAGCTCTCTGTTTCTTGGCCCATCTAGATGTGAAGTCATGCTCTAAGACTTAATGACTCCTTATTTAAGTTGTTTTTTTTTGTCAAGTAACACAAGTGGTGATGTTTTTTCTCTTTTACCCCACAGTCTTTCAAAGCTAAATTCTGTTTGAATTAATAAAAACTTAGAATTTTCTGTAACTATTTATAGGTATTGAAACCCACAAGTAGCATGTTCTATTTCTTCTTTACAAATGGCCAATCTTTAGCCCTGTTTAAATAACCATATCACATTCTTGACCATGAATTTTGCCTCTTTTATCAAGTAATTTCTGACTGATGCACTGTCATTTTTAGCTACCGACATTCACCCATTCTGCTGTTCAGTATTTTTGAGCATCCTCTCTGTGTTAGGTACAACAAAGAATGTTATGACATGACCTCAGCAGACCCCATCACATGACACATCACATTTCTCTTTATTACAATTTGATAAATTATTAACTAATTATTTGTTTTCTGGTTGGGTTAAACACACTGCTCATAGTATATCTTTCTTTTTGAGTCTATGATTATTTTGATCAGGATTCCCATCAAGCTACAGGAGAGTGTTAAAATGCTGTAACAGAGGCCCTCTGTGGCAGGCTCCTGACTTGTTCCCTGTTTTCTCCTTCTTCAGATGTCCATCCTCTTTGCCTTTCTGGATGAGGATTGAGCATTTTAGCCAGAGTCCTCCTTCTTGATTAGTTTCTTTAGATGTACAGATTTTAGTAGGTTTATCCTATTTATATGTCTAATATCCACTAATGAGTGAGTATATACTTTCTCCATTTGGGATACCTCACTCAGGATGATCTTTTCCAGTTCCTACCATGTACCTGCAAATATCATGATTTCCTCATTTTTTTATTGCTGAGTAATATATATCAAAGCAGATGCTGAGACTTATGGCCAATCTTTGGGCAGAGTGCAGGGAATCTTTTGAAAGAAGCAGGAAATAGTATGACTTGGAGAGCAACAGAACCAAAAAATCTGGGCCCAGGGGTCTTTTCTGAGACTGATACTCCAACCAAGGACCATGCATGGAGAAAACCTAGAACCCCTGCTCAGATGTAGCCCATGGCAGTTCAGTGTCCAAGTGGGTTACATAGTAATGGAAACAGGGACTGTCTCTGACATAAACTGATTGGCCTGCTCTTTGATCATCTCTCCCTCAGGAAGGAGCAGCCTTACCAAGCCACAGAGGTAGGCAATGCAGCCACTCCTGATAAGACCTAATAGACTAGAATCAGAAGACCTCCCCTATCAGTGGACTTGGGGAGGGGCATGCATGGAGAAGGGGGAGGGAGGGACAATTGGGAAGGGAGGAAGGAGGGAGCTACAGGGGGTATACAAAGTGAACAAAGTGTAATTAATAAAAATAAAATGCTCTAACAGTTTTGATTGAATCCTTGCCTCTTCCTGGTCAATCCTTTCGTGACTTTTTTTTTTTTTTTTGTCTTTTTAATACTCTTCAGTGAGGAACATATCAAAGACTTTTTATTTTAAGTTAAAAATATTTAGAATTACTGGTTTCCTTGTTGGCATGGCTCTCTACTTCTTCACATAAGCTTTTCATGAGAAAATGACTTTATTTCCCATTAAAAAACAACAACAACAACAACAACAATTGCCTTTCTTCCATGGATTCTTCCGGGCTATCACCTTCTAACTGACTCTTATTCACTCATCAAACAAATTTCTATCAAATGGTCATGGGTGACAGCACTGACTTGATGTAACAATGAGTCAGATGATTTTTCTTAAAAAGTCTCTAACTTATTTTCTCTTTTGTTGTTATCGCTCTCGTTTCACATACATGTACTAACTCTTACAATAGTTTTGCTTGTTTCTTCTAAGGGAAAGAGGTTACTTTTGGATAGTGCAAATCATTCTAATATTTTGTTCATTATCATAAAGCTAATGATACATGTAATCATCATATTCTTATTATAATGTATGTACATGTTTACTCGTTTTTGAAAGCATTATTTACATAGCTTTATGTTAGGCTTTTCTCTGAGGACAGCTATCCCTTTTCTTTATAAACATACTGAGCTTCACCTTTCTTTTACATGTGACCAGGTTTCTCTCCAGGATCATTTTTCTAGACTTTATGAATATACATCTAAAGTACATTCCAAGTTGTCCTTTAAGCTACTCTCAACTCAGTTTTCCAATCTCACTCTGATTCCATCCTTGTACGGTCTCATCTACAACCTCTTGTATTCTCAGTTGCAGTCATTCTGTGAACCTCATTCATCATGGTAGAAAAAGGTCTTCACTAGGTCCCACCTGTCCTGTGTTAGGGGGGCAGGCAGTTTCCTCTTTGACTAAAGCAGACAAAGACTGCCACACCTTGTTTTGTTTTGTTTTTTACCTAATCTTGTACAGTTAACTTTGATTTTCTTACTTTATATTTTGCAATCAATCGTTTGTTAGTTCTGTGTTTTATTTTATTTGTTCTTCCTTTCCATGTTATATTTCCTCTTACATGTTCTTTTCATTAAGTTCGGTTTCAGAGGGGTAGTTAGTCCAGTCTTTAAAAAATTATTTTTACTTCTGATATAGTAGTATCACCTTTTCCTTATTTGCAAATCTCATTTCTAATCCCTAGAGACAGTGTAATTTGGGCTCTATGCTTAGCCCACATATACTTTGCTTTGTTACTTGAAAACAGTTCTTATAATAATAACACTACCTTCCTTACTGGGAAGCTGACATTATTCTGAACATGTAAATTGCCTAAGTCATGCACAGTAACTGCCTAACCAACACTGTTACTGCCACCACTGCTACTGTGTCTTCTATTTTCATAAGACCCCCCCCTTAACTTTATTATTTAATTTCATTTTCTTCACAATGTATCTGACTATATTACCTTCCTCCCCCAACTTCTCTCAGACCAAAATCCCCCTTGCCAATCCACAAGACTTTGCATCCTTTTCCTCCCTCCCTTTGTCCTTTCTTCTTCTACACATCAAGTGCAGTTTGTGCTGCTCATATACTTTTGAATGTGTGATCTTCCACTAGAATGTGCTCTAACTACTAAGGGCCATACCTTTAAAGATAACTGACTCTCTCTCTTTCAGAAGCTAACAATTGTCCACAGCCCCTCAGTGAGTAGACATGTAATACATATTCATTAAAGAAGAACTTTAAAGAATCAAGATTAAAAAAAAATGTAAAACCATTCAAAATTCCATTACTTGGAAAGACAGCTATAACTTCTTTTCTTTTTAAGTGCACATCTCTGTGGTCAAGCAGGCGTGGACAAGGTCCACAGACAAGAAGTGGCCAAACTCAGTGGCACCTATCTCATGCTAGGTTAGCTTTTACATTATTTTTCACTTCTCTGCTAATTTGACAGTGTTTTGTCATGTTTCGTTGTAATTATTTTTGGTTTTCTACATTTTATTCACTTACAGTAGTACTTCACTATTTGGTGCCCAGTGTTAGTACACACAGACTACGGTAGCCATTGCAATCAGAATTCTGAAGAGCTCCCAGCGTTTCATATATCGTCCCTGTGGTTACCTATGGAGGCAGACCCTCTTTTTACTGCTAACTTCTGGCAACTACAGATGTTTTCCATTTCAAAATACCTTGCCTTCGGAGCCAGGTATGGTAGTACATGCCTATGATCGCAAGACACAGGAAGCTGAGGCAGTAGGCTGTTTGCTCACACAAACTTCAGCTACATAGCAAGACCCTGTCTCAAAAGCAAAAACAAAAATATTTTGCTTTTCTTCTATATTTTTTGTGAGACTGATTTTTTCAACATAGAATAATTTATCTGACATGAATCTCTGTGGAAATCAATATATTAAATACCAGTAATAACAATTCAATCCAAATTAAATGTTATTCAGTGTGACTGCCTCTTAAAAGAAAACAAAACAAAACAAAACAAAAAAAACAAAAAACAAAAAAAAAACCCCAACAGTTCAGGTGTTAACATAATACCCTTATCTTCTTGGTTCTTTTGTTCCTATTATCTCTATTTCAATTCTACTTTTAAAAAACAATATTTGGGGATAGAATTAAATTTATCAAGAATGTTTTCCAATTCTTTTGCCCAATCCTATTCTTGGATCCGTTTACTCTTTCGTTTTTATTTATTTATTCATGTTAAAAATTATCTGATTAATTAATTTTGTTCTTAGACACATTTGCACATACGTACTATGCACACTGACCATTACCCTTTCTCCTCCTGCAACTTGTGTTTACCTCTTTCCTTTCCAGAGAACTCACCCTCAAGTTCCTGTCTATTGATTTTGTTTTATGACCCACTGAGATGAACCATAGCCATCTCTCCTACTGTGCGTTTAGAGTTATCCATTGCAGCCTGGTGGGTTCAGTAGTGGGGAAACAGGTAAATCGACAGCGAATTTTTCTCCTATGCTAGAACCTGTCAGTAGCCAATAGTTCACAGTTTAAGTGCAAGGCATTGAGAGCCTTTCCTTCCTCTTCAGCTGGTTGTTGGCGGAGAATGTCTTGTGTGAGCTCAATGTCGATAACCAGAGTCGCTGAGTTAGAGTGATTGTTGTTTCTAGCCTAGACAATGGTGTTTCACAGTCCTTTTTACAGTTTTCTACCTCTCTGACCCGCTGTACCCTGGGATTCATTATGGCTGGGATCACGAAATTCCCCTGACTGATCTCAAACTTCTGGCTGCAAATGAGCCTCACGACTCAGATCCTAAGAATCTGAGATTTTAGGTGCATGTCACCACCACAGGCAACTGATATTTTTCCCTGCATCTTTAATTTATAATGCCCAAGGACAGAATTCCAGATGGGTGTTTATTTTCACTTAAATTTTACCAGGTACTTCCCATTATAGCTGAACTTATTGTTGTTAAAAAAAAATTGCTACAATTTTTCTGTTTCACTTTTTACTACTATAAAGTTGTTTTATTTCTGGGAGATTATCATACTTATTTACACGTACATGCACCCAATTACATACATGTATTCAGTCTTTTTTACTGTGCCACTAAACTTCAGTTAGTTTTCTTTTTTTTAAATTTATGGTTCGTTTTTGGCTTTGACATTTGACTTTGCTTTATACTTTGTACCTGTCAAGATATATATATTTAATTTGGTTGTGGTTGTAGAAAATTTTTTCTCCCTATCAAAATCATGGTCTTTCTTTATTATTGTTACACAAACACACACACACACACACACACACACACACACACACACACACATGCACAACTTATTCAATCTATTTAGCACTACTTGTATGTATAAGTTTTGAGTGTTGACCAGTTGTCCAGAATGTGTATTCTTTAAATGGCCAGGAAGTTTTATCAATGATACTTCAACTAATTGGCTGCCTAAACAAGATCAGAACAAACACAACACCAATAACTATGCTAAGATGGTTTTAGAAATTTTATCCATTCTCTTTACACTATGTTTTGGATTCTTTCTTTTGATAAAGTATCCTTGAGAGTTTTAACTGACATATATCTTTAACTGCTCTTGTGTATATTTGTTAAAAATGCATTTATTTATTGTATTTTTATGTGAGTTTCTCAGTGTCATATGTCCAGTTACTAATGGTTGTCATTGAGTATAACTAATTTAAAGTTCATTTCATTAAATCTGTTGTAGTCTCTTTAATTTTTTAAATTTGTCTATATTAGTTGGTCTGAAAGTTGTGGCTTTTTGTTGTTTGTTGTTGTATTTTAATAGTGCAGAAATGGGCTTTATAAAATTTTAATATCCATAAATTTCTAATACATTTAGTCTTCACAGTTACTTGTTTGTAATTTGCAATTTGTTACAAACATTTTTTATTATTGCTCAACTAGGTATCTTTGAATAATCTTAGCATTTTTATGTTGAAATTATAATATTTCATTTCATCTGGAATACATTTATTTCCCAGTCATCAGTATGGAAGAGGAGTAGAATTTTCAGCCTTGATTTTTATCACTGCTTTTGGAGTTTGGATTCTAGGACTATCATATATTAAAGGTTGTCGCAAATACTTCCATGGAGTGTGAATATGTCTCTCCTCTTTAATCTGTACTTTTTAAGAGAAAGAAATCAGTGAGAATTTTTACTCCTTATCCCCTGTATCAGTCACCTGAGAGCCCTGAAGCATCCTGTGATTAGCTTACTGTCATGCTCATGACCATATGGCAAACCCCTTATACTCGATGAAGACAGAGTAGTTCCGGCTGATCCCAGCTCTGCAACCATGCCAGTAAGCAGTTCTCAACCTGTGGGTCCCAAGCCCTTTAGGGGGCATATATCAGTTATCATGCATATCAGAAATTTGCATTATAATTCATAACAGAAACAAAATTACAATTATTGTATTAAGGGGTCACAGCATTAGGAAAGTTGAGAACCACTTAGAATCTAGGAATCAGATAGGTGACTCTCTCTGACCCTTTATACTCAACCCAGCCACCTTCTGAATATTACCCAGTGACATCAGGTGATGCAGCATGATCACCTAGTTCTGACATGCTCAAAAATCTTGCCTCAAAGACTCAATGGGTTAATCATTGCTTTAAGTGACTAGCTTTTTAGAGTGTTTTGCTATACCTCAGCAGAAAAATCTTGAATCTATTTTCTTGCACTATATCTAACCTCTACCGCCCTCAGTCATTGTATATACCTCTCCTAGTTACTAGTGTTAAGGTCTTCCGGGTCAAACACGACCACAGATTCTGTCTTCAGGTGATATGACAGACAGTGCCACCTGGAGTCCCTGATCAGGAAGCAGAATGGCCCAGTCTTGGCTTCCATGAGGTACCCCCACCCCCACTATCATCCTTTGCATTGCCAACTCCATTTGGAATCAGTCTAGTGAGAACTTACGGGATTGTTAGGTCCTTAAAGCATGGAGCCTTGTGAAGATTTTCTTCCCCAGGGGTGTCTCAGTTTCAAACTAGTCAGCACTCAGTGCCTGCTAATTTATCAGGAACCCCACTTACATGTTCTGGCTGATTTGTGCCTCTAGAAGCTTCTCTTTTAGATAAGGAGGGTGGTTTTCCCAAGGTGCTAGGTAGCTCTTCATTCTAACAAACAATGGAAGGGAATTTAAGAGAGGGCTTATTTATTCTGGCTCACGGCTTCAGAAGTTTTTCTGGGCAACTGGCTCTGTTGCTTCAGCTCTAAGATGAAGCAGAATGCCACAGTGAGTGTTGGGAGCCTACACAGGAGGAGGAGGCTATTGACCACATGGCAACTGGAAAGCAGAAAAAGATGTGGGATTAAGTCAGGGGCAGTAGTGATGGCAGTGGTAACTGCAGGCTCCTTGAATGGCAGAGCACCTACCAGAAGTCCATCCTGTCCTTCTGACTTTTGAAATGTTACGGTATTTTTTTTTTTTTTTACAACATATTATTGTCAAAAGTTTGTACCAGGGTCAAGGGCCTCAGATTCTGAAGATACAGCGGCCTCTTATCTACACATCTTGAATAGTTCCTTTGTATTCTATTTCAGTAACTAAATCCATCTTTTTGTTAAACTGCCTGATCTCTAACATGCACACAGAAATGTGTCCTAATCATGAGTGTACAGAGGAGGAATTTTCCATGAACTGAAAGTTACCTGTACAACTAGCACCCTCTTTAGGAATATGTTAAGTACCAGAAGTAGCTGTCACGCCACTTGTAATGCTACTGCAACCTCTCCAATTGCCCCAAATTCCCCAGTGCAGCTACAATTCTGGTGTTTGGCTGCAGAGTTTGGATTGATTTGTTTTTGAATTCTATATAAATGAAATAGTATGGTATGTGATCTTTACATCTAACCTGCCTCTTTAACATTATTTTAATTAATCTGTGCTGTATGTAGCTATAATGTTTTCAGTCTCATTGTGTGACATTTTCTTTGTGTATCTTAGAGAAAAGATTTGCACAGTTTCCAGATCTTTTAGCGCATACGAATTTTTTGCTCATATATTTGTTTTTTTTTGTTTTGTTTTGTTTTTTTTGGTTAGGTGTATACCTAAGAGAATTCCAGCTATTAGATCATAATGTCTGCTTATTTGGGCTTTCATAATGATGAAAGGAGCGTCTTTGAATTGGGCTACCCGTTTTCCTTCATCCCTTGAATGTCCTCATTCCATTGTCCGACAACACCACCTCTCTTTCAACATTGGACATTATTCATTTTTCTCCTTTGCTGTTCCAGAGTTTAGACTGAGTTTTAATTATGTTTTAAATTTTCTTTTCCCTGGTATATAGTGAAATTGAGCTTCTCTTCAGCTTTACTGGCTATTTGAATGTGCCACTTTTTATGGTGAATTTTTAACCAAGCCCATCTTCCTAAGCCACCTGAGAGTTCTTTACAGATCAGACGGATAACATTCCCCTTTGAATACTCCCAAATATGCCATAGGATCCTTCTCCTAATGTGCTTTTCTGCCGACGCTGCATATGTGCCTGATTAATGGAAGAAGCATATAGAACCGGTAGGGTTGTTCAACTTTGATATCATAGGCAACACGGGTTAGTCTTAGAGAATCAAGTATGTACAACTTAATTTTTAAGCACTAAAATGGTAACAAATATTTATTGATAACTATATGAGGAGGCTACTTGTAAAGAAGGGATTGGGGTGAATGGGAAACTATGCATTTTCTCAGGAAGCAGCTCGAATCTGTGCATATAGAGTCAGCCTTGACTGAGTGCTAGTTTTTAATGACCCTCCTTTAATGTAGAAATTCAGTGTCTATTCTCCCAGCCTTTGTGCGCAATTGAATGGATGAAAACTGATATATGGTCTTTTAAGGATGTGAACCTGGAAACTACTTTGAAATTTAGTCATGAAAAATTTCTGCCTAGTAATTTTCCAGAAGAAAAAAAAAAAAGATTCTCCTGTGACTTAGTGTGTATGTGTGTGTGTCTGTGCGTAAGTAGTATAAAACATGTTTAGGTGAAGAAAATAGCCAATTACTCAGTTCTTGCTCCTCACATATTTTAGCTAGTCTCAAGTGCCAGTGTGGCTTCATTAAGGAATCTTTTTTTCCTCACCTGAGACAGCTTTATTACCCTCTGTAACATCAGGGCTGAGACCCCCATCCTGAAGAGGCACTCTTGCTAAAGCCTATTGTGACATTCTGAGATGCTTTGCTTCAAAAACTTCCCCAGTCTTCTTTCCATATCTGTGACAAGCTCTTCTCTGGAATATTTTATCCAGGTATTCAGGTTATAAACCCCAAACTTTCAGACCTCACATAACCATTTCTCCAAAGATGAAGACCGCCTAAAACAGTGACAGCACAAAGCCAAGTTTCTGGGCCACAGAGATGAATGAGTGGGTAAAGTTATTTACTGCCATGCCCAGTGACCTGAGATCCATCCCCACATGGTGAAAAGAGAGAACCAATTTCTTTTTTTATTTTGATTTTTTTTTATTAATTACACTTTATTTATTTTGTATCCCCCCTGTAGCTCCCTCCTCCCTCCCCTCCCAACCCCTCTCTTCCTCCCCCTTTTCCACACATGCCCCTCCCCAAGTCCACTGGTAGGGGAGGGTTTCTTTTCCTTCCTTCTGATCCTAGTCTGTTAGGTCTCATCAGGAGTGGCTGCATTGTCTTCCTCTGTGGCCTGGTAAGGCTGCTCCCCCCTCAGGGGGAGGTGATCAAAGAGCAGGCCAATCAGTTCATGCTAGAGACAGTCCCTGTTCCCATTACTACGGAAGCCACTAGGAGAGAACCAATTTCTTTAGTCTGTTATCTGACTTCCCATGAATGCTGTGGGACACTCTCCAACCCTGCACCACACACACAGAATGTCATTTAACAAATCTAAAGCCCGGTTTACACGGCTCCTATGTTGCTCAGAGAGACGTCTCATTGCACACTAACCTTTCAAGCATTCTCTTCATTCTGCATTTCTTTTGATCAACTTCTCCAAAAACTAAGAAAAAAAAAAAAAACCAACAACAAAAAACCTGAAAACAGTTCATGGACAAACTGTGATTCCTGGTTTTTGTTGTTGTTGTTTTGGTTTGTCTTATGTGCAAGTGCTTTGAAGCTGTATACTTGTTGAAGATGGAGTAGTGTGTCTATCACAAAAGCCATTCCCATGCCAGTTTCATGACCCCTGCTTCATTGCTTCTTGCATCTGTTCACTTCTGTGTTTGAAACACTGTAGACTTTCCCGTAAGCCAGGTTTTAATGCCTTGAACCTGTCTTTGCAACTGCCTTGCAGCTGAAGTTTCTTCCTTCCCCTCCCCCCACCGCCGGGTCTGGTTCCAGCAGCTCTATTCTGGTGCCACTAACCCATCTCTTTGCCATGTTCTGGGGACGAAACTGAGTCTGAAATGATCCAGGTGCAAAAAAGGCAGTGCGCTGTCCAGTGACTCAGGTCTTACCTGGGGTCTCACAGCTCAGGAGTTCAAGATCTCTCCCTTCCCAGAAACTCCCCCAGACCAAGACTCGTTGCAAAAGCAAGAGGTTTATTAACCATTGCACAATGGGGTCACCCCTGCCGGTCAGCAAAGAGTGGCACCGGGAGACAAAGGCCTTTAGGTTTTTAAAAGAAAAATTGCAGGAGATTTGAAGTTGCAGTCTTGCAACTTGCAATTTAGGATTGGATGAGGAAGCTATAAAGTAAGATAATTGGTTAGTCTTAGGTGCTCAAGCTTGGCCAGTCCTGCCAAGTGTGGATGCAGCTGCAATTGAAGGTGGGGGTGGTTAGCTCATCCTTGAAGATTAGGGGCTACAGACTTTTGGCCGGAGGTCAAAAGCTACTCAGAAGAAGTTTAGGTTCGTTGCTAAGAAACGCTATCTCAAAGACAAGGGTCTGGTCCTTCTTTTGCTGAGTGAAGGTCATTGCTTGCTTGCCTTTTTTTATATCTGTCCTCACAGATAGGGTCACATTCCTCCATTTTCTGGAAAGGTACTAAGAGGCTTTAGCTTAACCTGGACCTAAAACTCAAAACTATAGGCTTTAGAAGACATATAGGTTACAAAGTTAGCCTAACCCTTTCAGTACCAATATCATAGTCTATTTTTTGTGAAGCTTGAGAGACTTCATTTCATCGTTAGCCTGAATGAAATACATTCTGCACTAAGCCACCTTACACCTGACCTCAGTGTCTCACTACATCATTTCACATTTGTTTTTGTCTTTGTCTTGAGACGGGTACTTCCTATGTAGTCTAGGCTACACACTTAGTATCCTATTACCTCATTCCCTCTAGTGTGGGGTTACAGACATGTAATGACACCTGGCTAAAGGTCTAATGGGGAAATTTACATTCTCATTTGTTGTCCCTATCCTTAGACCTCTGCTTGGAGATGTAGGTGGCCAATGCCATGCTATCCCCATCTCCTCTTTTGAATAATCAAGGTGTCATTCCTGGCCATCAGAGCTCTCACCCTCCAATTTATCTGACAGACAGATCTGTTGTCATCCATGTTCACAGCATCTCAGGCTTTCACTAGCACCCTGTGCCCACCCAAAGTACTGCTACCTACACCTGTCCACATGACATGACACTTTTCTGTAGATTCCTATCACTTGGAGGAAATACGTTTATTTTAAAAATAGGGAATATTCCATGTTCTCAGTATCCCCCCAAAAATAAAGTTCATGCATTTTGCACATAACGCTCTGTTTTTGAAGATCCCAAACACCTTTGCTAGTTTCCCACCCTTCTGGTTGCATTTATCATTAGCTTCATTTGTATTTTGTTCACTGTCTAACTGCAGTGGCTCTGAATTCTTGTTCAGGTAGTCTGCCTTACCCCCATTTGAAAATCCACCCATTGTTTTGATTACCACTTTTGGTAACTGGCCTATTCACTTTTGTACAGTCACAGATTATGACTGGGGGGGGGGCTTAATTCCATGACTGTTTTCAGAATTTCACTCTGTCAAGCACTGTAAACATGCTAACACGCCTCACAGACAGGAAACCAAGGAGATGATGATATGATGGTGATGTGAAACAGCAATGTAAAAGATCCCAGGGCAGCAGCAGCCATGAGGGGTGATATTGTTTACAGGTAAGAAAAGTCATCTTCAATCAACTATTGTTTTGGGGCACTTGGCAGGATGACATTCATTCCCTGCCTTTTTCCAGTCACAGCCTCTGGCATGTGACACTGATTGAGTCATCCATGTCCTGCTTTAATGATATATTCACATAAAGACATCTGACTTAATGTTAGCCAGCTAAGATCATCCTTTTGGAGTTTTCCTATGAATGTCTTTTCCTCTGCTTTAGAGTTGGTTGTCTACACACAAGGGGAGCCTGTCTATTGGAGGAATAAATCAAGGCACTAAACTATGGGATGGGGAGGAGAAAAGGATGCAAAGAGACCTGAAACAGGTGGTATCACTAGCTCAGGCAGTGAATGAACCCAACTCCATCACTGTCCTTCCCATCAACATGCCCCTCCTTTGATTAAGTTGGTTCAAGTTCAATGGTTAGGATATCAGCCAACCGTGACTAAGTGATATCATTTAACTACATTCCAGAGGAGATAACCCAAGAGTTGAGTGTTGAAGAAGAAGAACTTTACAGAAATGAAGACAGCATTCAACAAAGAATGTGGTGACATGCAAATAATATGTGAATAATATAAATGATGTGGAAAACCAAAAGGTGAGGGTATCCATGGAGTGGGAAAGGAGCCTTGAACTTTGAAAGGATGCAAGAGCACCTTTGCATGGTAAGACCATGCAGAGGACTTTGAGGGTTCTCCCTAAAAACAAAAATAAAATACTTTTTTTTTAAAGGAAGATGACCTCGATACTATAATTTTTTTGGTTGAGTTAGTTTAAAAATTGACCCTGAATGGAATAAAAAAAAAATAAAGACAAGAATAAAACCTAAAGAACTCCTGCATTTGTTCCTGCAGAAATGATGAAGACCTGAGTTAAGGTCATGGTTCTGGGGCAGAAGATCTTAGGGCAGCAGCAGGTGGCGCTTTAGTAGAGAATGCAAGGAAGAAGCAAGCAGGGGAGCTCTAGCCACCCTTGTTGAGGAGTATTATTTTCCTGGGATGGAACACAGCAGGAGGAGCATATCTGAAGTAACGTGGGATATTTTCCCAGAGTGTCACTAGCGTAAGCTATCTCGATGTCATTGCTAGATGGATCTTAATAAAATACCGTTTTTAATGTGGTTCTTCATCCGTGAAAAGATTAGTATGAAGGAAGGGTTTAGATTAGTGTCTCTTTAAGATTTGAAGTGATTTTTTTTAAAAGAATAATTGATTATATGTCACTGCCAAGGAAGCTGCCCAAAGGTTCAAATTCCAACCTTTCTTGCTGATTTTTAAGCCTCCTTCCATTTTAATTTGGCCTCCCTGTACCTCTCTAATCTTATTTACAGATGATTCCCACGCTACACTCCCTGCTCTAGACAAAGCAGTTCCTCCGAAGATCTCATAGAGGCGGGGTTCATTAACTTACCTGAAATCCTTTCCTCTCTTTATCTGCTGGTGAACTCCAGCTAGTCCTGGCTTCCTCCGGGGTCTCTTCCTTCTGTACAGTGTGAGTTGTAGACTTCACTCATCTTCTCTGAGCATTCACTGGCACTAACCTTCTATACAGTACAATCTCTTGCTCCTATCCCTGCAATGCAGTGTCCTGAAAATTTCACAAAGTTAGTTTGCCTTTGTGTTGAAGTTAGTGCCACATGGGGCCTTTGGTGTCAGGAATAGTGGTAGCTGAATTCTAGAATCATCATACAGACCATTCTTCCCCTCTACATGGATGGTTCCCCCAGTCCTGCCTTATCCAGGGGAGATCTCATTGATGCATCCTTTAAAAAGCACTTTGAATTTCATCTTGTCTGTGAAGCTAAACTCAAGACGGAATTAATTTTCCCTCCTCTCTCTCCCTCCCCATCTCTCTTGCCTTCCTCTCCTCTTCTTTTTCCATATGTATATATGTATATGTATTTATATATAGCGTGAATATGAATATTTGGGCTTACCCAGCCATAACATTTCTGAAACAATAAAAAAGATGCATCTCCATTGATACTTCTAAGGAGGCAAATGGGTCATTATAATATTCCTAAGCTCCCACCATGCCCAGTGTAATTATTAGTCACTCTGGGAAAGCTTTTGAGGGGAAGAGGAGTTCACATCTGCATCCACAGAGTCCCATTAGCACGCCACAGCAGGAGGAGAAGGGCAAGCTCGTGAGGGAATAAGCCCTTCACCTGACAGAAGCAGGTGATGAGATCTCTCACCAGATTAAAAAGGTAAGGGCAGCAACTCATTAAGAAACACGGGGATGCCTGCTTAATTACTTGAAAAATGTCTGCGCCAGTACATTTTATGACACCTGCAGGGTATAAACATGCCCATAAATTTAATTAATTTTCTTTCTTCATTCACCGCACCTGTATGGCCTAAAGGAAAAGAAGTCTAATGAAAGTTACAATCAGCACTTTATGCCGGACTTCCAGAATTCATTGGGGGCAATATTCAGAAAATGAAATACCAAATTTCTCATCCATCTGTGGGAATAAATATGTTTGGAACAGTGTAGCCCAGAAGTGAAATTATATCCATGTCAAACTCTGAGCAATGGTCCTTCAGCTTTATTTCCAAACAGAATTCAGATCTCTTTATAGATATATTAAAATGTGTTTAATACTCATAAATCTCCAAGGAGAACTCAGAATTAGATATTATTGTTTTCCTGGAGGAGAGCACTATCCGGGAAGTCAAAGGCTTTATGGGAATCAATCAAATCTATGGAGCAAGAAACTTATTTGCTCTCTATTGCAGCAATGTGACCACACATTTTGTTACAAATCTTTCCACCAATAATAGTACTGTTTTTTTAAAATATAAACTTTAAACACAGTGAATTCATGTGCTTGCATACCCATAAAAACACTACGAAATAATTTAATGAGGGCTTGCTATTTTTCCAGGAACTCTGCCTTTAGTTTATACATTTTACCTTGAATCCCAATTACAACACTCTAAAGCAAGTAACATTTCATTAGAAATGATTCCCAGTGATATTAACAGATTTACTCAAGGTCAAATACCTAGGAAATATTGAAACTAGGATTCAAATCCAGGCCATTGGCTCTAATATCTGTGTTCATTTAATTTTGTACCATGCACAGAAATGTCAATCCATTTTTCTACCACTTAGATCAGTGTTGTTGAACATATGAAAAGCTCATACAAAACTTGTTTCCTTAGAAGAATCTTGACATTATTGGGTTTTGTACAGTGAATTATTCGTGGAGCTTATGGATGCAACTCATGTGCCTTCTCCAGGACCCTCGTTATCCTCCAGCTGTGCCCAAGGCCACATCCCATAAAATATTCTTTTCATTTTCATTTGATCCTACAGTAAGCAAGGCAGAATATTCTTTACATCTTGTGACAAAAATGGAAAGAAAGCGTCACATGACAAATGCATACCATGTGCCCGTGATGTCCAGGTCTGTGTAGATCACTTGGGACAAAGTTATATGATAATGGAAGTGATAACTTAAAAGCCAGACGTGTTGTGGGACCATGCCCACTTGGAATGCCTCAGGACAGTAATTTCCATTCCCTTGGAATTTCGCTTTAAAGGAACAGTGGTGTCTGCCATGATTCCAGCTGAACATATTCCAAAAAAAATTTCAAAATGGCTACTTGATCAAAGTTAAATGAAATATTTTTACTCCATCTGTTAAATTCCTCAATCTGATGGCCAACACAAAAGAAGCTCAATTGCAACTTCCGGAGATTCATTTTCTCATAACGTTGATTCAGGACATTGTTTTTTTCTTTTCTTTTTTGGCGTTCTTTTTTTTAAAAAAATATTTATTTATTTTTACTAATTACATTTTATTCTCTTTGTAACCCAGTTGTAGCCCCCTCCCTCATCCCCTCTCTCTCCACCCTCCCTCTCTCTTCTCCACCCAAGCCCCTTCCCCAGTCCACTGATAGGGGAGGTCCTCCTCCGTTTCCATCTGATCCTAGTCTATCAGGTCTCATCAGGAGTGACTGCATTGTCTTCCTCTGTGGCCTGGTAAGGCTGCACCGCCCCCCCCCCTTAGGGGGCGGTGATAAAGAGCCAGCCACTGAGTTCATGTCAGAGACAGTCCTATTTTTCTTAACTTTACTGGTCTTTAATGTATATATTATGTCTTCTGGTTTTTGTTTTTTAAGGAATTCCTGTTTGTGCAAACATTTGTCTCTGTGCTATATTTGTTTCTTGCGCTTTTTTTATTTTGTCTGTTTTGCCTTGTTCTGATTTGTCTGCTTGTATCATATTTCACTCTATTTTATTATTATTCCCTAGTTGTCTGTTTGATTTCTAAAGAGAGACAGAAAGGGTATGGATTGGATAGGAAGGGAGATGAGGAGGAGCCCGGAGAAGTAAAGGAAGGGAGCGAAAACCATAATCAGGATATATTGTGTGAAAAAAATCTATCTTCAATAAAAATTCCTCATTCTGTCGTGAAATATGGTAGTTAGTGCTGATTTCAGTTTTAATCTCTTGTAAACTCATTGAATTCTAACGTTTAGTGGGCTCGTAAACTAATCTGAATCGATCTGATTTTGTACTATCAAGGCCATTACACTTGTTTCAATTTTTTGCATCATGGCTTTAACATCTGGAAGCGATGAAAAGCAAAGCTGCCTCTCTAAAGAGACTGCCACAAGAAATATTGTACGAGGACACATTATTAAGACTTGACTAACCTTTGGCTGTGCAATTCCTTTCTCTCGGCCTCTGCTTCTGCATTCTCCCCAGTTGAGAACAGCTACAGGGATGGAGCATGCGCAGAAGGCAGCTCCTAAATACTACATGAATATTTTGGAATAGCTTTTCCAAAAATACATTTTCCTCTTGGTATCTTTGCGTTGATAGTCCCCACCCCCATGACTGGTTTTTCTGAGGCTAGCGAATTATCTGCGAGTAGTTTTTTAGTGATGTCTTGAAGCTAATTAGATCTAGCTAACAATTTGCGTGACAGACTCAAGATACCTTTCTTCTTCTAGAGCGTCATATGTGTTTCTGTAGGGCTCTACGCCCCTGCTTTCGTGATCATTATTCCTTGAACAAGCTCGTAAAAACTGCCTTTGAAAATGCAGCATTTTAAAAAGAGCCAGCCCGTGGTTTTTATGGCAGTCAGAACAAGTATTAAGGTACCAAATTCATTCACATTTTTGCATGCATTCTTAACTTTGATTTAGATTAACATATGTGTGTATTTCTCACCATTTAAAATACATCCTTTATATGTAGTATCAGTTCTTGTGAATATATATGGTGTGAAAGTAGAGAATAGGCCCTGTAATGAAGCTACTCACTGAGTCCTGGCTCCCGGATTTGGCTCATCACTACATTGCTTTTCAGCTCTGCTTGCCTCAGTTTCTTCATTTGTCAGGGATATATTTCATAAACTGCTGTGAGAAATAAATTATCTGAAGGAGGTAGAACAATGCTGGACTCAAGGTAAGTTCCTGATAAGTCTTTATGCTTAATATGTTATTCATTTTAGTGATTTTAAGAACATTTTTATTCATAACTAGGCTTGGTACATGTGTTATTAAAACTAGAAAAAAATAAGAAAAGCTTTTTAAAATAATATGGTCCCCTTCATTTCACCACTGAGGGTTTTTTTGTTGTTACATTTTGATGTATTTCACAAAAATAATTTTTTAAAACTCCAACACCTCCATTTCTCAATGGAGCCTTGAACAAATTACTTAACTTTTTCATGCTTTAATCATTGTGTCTATAGAATGGTTATAATTATGGCTGTTACATCACAGAACTGTTGCAAAGATTGAGATATCCCTTTTAAGTTCCTAGCCCAATAGTTGGCACATATATTTAGGTTAAGCCACATGACATCGCCAGTGCTCTCCAGTGTAGAACATTGCCTTTAGTCCAAATCAATGAGGAAAGCTCCGTACATTTTAGGATTAGATGATGAAGGACAGCAATGATATAGAGGAAGTGGGCTTGTGTCCTCAGCCCTTAATAGCCTGAAAGACAAAACTGACACTCTTCAATAATGACAAAGGTGACTGTCAGAATATTGCCAGGAAAGTAGATTATCACTACCAGGAAGAAGTCAGGGTGGCTGTAGCAGTGTCATTTGGGCCCACCTCTGAGCCACACCTTGTAATGGCAACCTAGGTTCAGGCAGTAGTCAATGAAAAGAAAATGCAATAGACAAACTGAAAATGTATTTGGTTATAATGTAGGATATATGAAGATGGGAACAAAAGTCAAAGTCCATTTGGGGAACTATTGCTGGGCTTTCTGAGGGGCACAGACAGTCAAAGGAGAAGTTTACTTAACAAAGAAAAGCATTCCAAAGAGAGATTGAAATGGGCTGCCCCTAAGGGAGCCAGGACGTAACAGTATAATGTGTTTTATGTTGTAGATTTAAAATGAATTTTTATGAGTTGGGGACCATATTGATAGAGTAGGTTGACCTATTTTTCATTTCAGATTTCATCTGAAATCATGATGAAGCAGATATCTTTTAGGGTATTTCCTCCCATAAATCTCTAGAAAGGAGGGTCAAAAATGTGTAAATGATATAGTGAAGCAGAGTTCTTTGGAGGATACAGACCCTTCGCTGGTACAGGTGTGTGGAAATGTGATGGTGTCTTAGTTTTTGACATAGAAGGAACAGTCTATCTGCAACGTCAGGCATAGAATGTCATAAAGGAGTATCCTGGCCACCAGGAGACGTAGCTACCAAGTTTTGCTGGCTACCTCATTTCTACTCTCTTTCAGTGACAGCTTTAGGTCTAGGGACTAATGTCCCGGCTGTCTGTGAATTAAGACGCTCTCCTGCTCAAATTAGAGACAGTCTGTTGGTTTTTAAAGCAATGCTTTAGGATAAAACCTGACATATGAGGTTTCCTATTCCTTATCGGCTTATCCAAACAGGAGTCCTATCTTCTCAGGACTTCCTTTACCCAAATGCACCGCTAATATCCATTTTTGAGCTCATATAACCACTCAGCACAGTACCTGGCTCTGGTGGTGCTCAACCTGGTGCACACCCAAAGATGTGGGATCTACTCAGTAAGCAAAGACACTGGAGCATCTTTAAGTGAATGAAATTATTAGTGCTGTTCTTTGGAAAGTTGAGTTGAGTGAATGCCAGCGCCTCTAAGGAAGCTATCACTGACACTCCTAAAAATGGACACACTTCACCTTCACCTCTAATCTCACCTACTGACTCCTTGTTTCACTAAAGTGTAACTCCGCTTATTTCCTTCAATGTGTGGATCTTCTTTTTATAAAGTTAAAAATAGATTCTTTTTAAATACAATATATTTTTTTCAAGGTTTTTCCCTTCCCCACCTTCTCTCAGATTCTCCCCACATTTCCACTCATTCAATTCCCCATCATTTTTCTCTCTTTAGAACGTAGAACAGGCAAACAAAAACCAAAGAAATCAAAATAAAACAAAAATAAGGAAAGGGGAAAGAAAACAACAAAAATGCAGGAGATGCACACACAAAAGCAGACACACACACACATACACACACAAACACAGAGAGAACCTATAAAGACACAAAATTGGAAATAATAATATACAAGAAAAGACCAGGAAAGTAAAAAAAAAAAAAAAAAAAAAAAAAAAAACAAACAAAAAAAAAAACAGAAACAAAAAATGAAACTTTCTAAAAATACTATTGAGTACATTTTGTGTTAGCTGTTTACTGCTGGACATGGGGTAGTAGATCTTAAGTATTTGGGATTATATACCCAAAAAGATTCCATTGGAGAAAACTAATGTTTCCTTTGCAGATGGTTGTCATTTAGAGATAGCTTCTTTGGTAGGAGTCAGAGAGCATGCCTACTCCTATATCTCATGGCTAGGACCTCATCTGGCTTGTATCTCTGCAAGCTGTGTGCATACAGCCAACATCTCTGTGTCCTGTTGTATTTAGAAGACCTTGTTTCCTTGGTGTTTTCCATCTCTACTGCCTCTCACAGTCTTTCTGCCCTCTCTTTGAAAAGTTCCCATTCCAAAATCTCTCACTTTCTGTGGCAGTTTGAAGAGGAATATCCCTCATAGACTCATGTGTTTGAATGCTTGGCCATAAGGAGTGTTAGGAGGTGTGGCCTTGTTGGAGGAAGTGTGCCACTCTGGAGTTGGGCTTTGAGTTCTCATATGCTCCACCTAGGCCCATTTGTCTCAGTCTCCTTCTGCTGCCTTTTGATCAAGATATAGAACTATCAGCTCTTTCCAGCATTATGTCTGCCTGAATGCTACCGTATCCTTGCCATGATGATAATGGACTAAACCTGTGAAATAGTAAGCCATCTCTAATTTTCCTTATAAGATTTGCTGTGGTCATGGTGTCTCTTCCCAGCAATAGAAAGCTTGACTAAGACACCCTCTGTGTGTTGTCTAGTGGTGGGTCTCTGTCTTTGTTCCCATCTACTACAGGTGGAAGCTTCTCTGATGGCTGAGCAAGACACTGATCTATGACTATAGCAGAATGTCATTAGGAGTTACTTAATTCCTACATTTCATTGTCGGAACAATAGTTTTTGGTGTTGCCCCTAGGTCCATGGTCTATCTGGTTCCAGGTTCTTGGCCCCTAGAGCAGTGTTAGATATGAGTTCTATCTCATGGATTGGACCTTCAATTCAATCAAATAGTGGTTGATTACCCCCACAATTTTTGTGTTACTATTTTACCAGCGTATCATGCAGGCAGGTCACCACTGTAGATTAAAGTGTTTGTAGCTAGGTTGATGTATTTCTTTTTTCTTTTGCAGCATGCAGAGTATCTTCCAGCACTATGAATATTATTAAGTAGGGGGTGAAGGCTCTAGTTAGGCATTAGCTCTACTTCTCCATGTCCAATGAGATATGTGGGTGTTTTCTTCAACAATGGGATCCTACCTTCAGTTTGAGAAGAGCAACTAATAGCTTTGGCAACAATCTTAGTTGTTTTGGGGTTTCCATGGGGCCTCTTTGGCCAACAACTCAATTAGATGGAACCCATTTCTGGCCCAGGAAGTTTCACTTGGTGGGGAGAGATGTCTAGTTGTGGCTTTATTTCCCCTTTATTTGGTAAGTTCGTCTCTCTCTCTCTCTCTCTCTCTCTCTGTCTCTCTCTCTGTCTCTCTCTCTCTCGTGTGTGTGTGTGTGTGTGTGTGTGTGTATGTGTGTGTGTGTGTGTGAAGAAGCTTCTACTGTACTAAGGTTTCCCTAAGATGGTCCTTGATTTAATCTGTCCCTCTCAACATTTCCTTTCTTACACCTTCTTCTCAGTTTATTCCTCTTATTCTAGGCTCCCTGCCTTGTATCTCCATAACTAAATATTCTCTTTTCCTTTCCTCAAGAAATCCTTCACTTCCTCACTAGTTCCTTACTAGATACCTAACTTCGGTGGTTGTACATATTATTCTGCTAAATTTTTTACGTTGCATCTGACTTGAATCTCCTCCTCATATGCTTCCTCTCACTTATTCCATCACTCTTTACAGGAGACTCATTAGTTGCTTTTACTTGACAGGTTTAGATTGCATCCTTTTTGCTATTTCCGCTGCATGCTGTCCTTCAACACACTTAGCTTTATACACATAAACTGAATTTCTGTTGCCCTATACTAGACTATAGCTTGGTCATGCTCAGCACTACACATTCTATTTAAAAATGAGAATTGGGAGCTTGAGGGATAGCTCAGGTTTTGAATTGTATGAGGACCTGAATTTGGTCCTGAATACTCACGTGGGAAAAAAAAAGCCATGTATAATGAAACAGTGGAGAGATAGAGACAGGCAGAGCCCTTGGGGCTCACTGGCCACTCACACTGTATTAGCTTACTTGGTGACTAAATGACCAGTGGAGAATTCTGTCTCAGAAGCTATAAGTCCTATAAATATGTGTAACTGTATCTACTGCTCTCTTCTTGACTGCATGCATGCACAGGCACACGCACTCATATGTGTGTATACACCCTCAAACACGTACTCACAATTAGATCACCCCCTCCAAAGGCAGACAGCACCTAATGAATGGCAGCTATGGTTATTCTTTTAGTTACACACACAACAACAACACACACACATGCATATACCCAACCACAATATAAAATAAAATAATAAAAGCAAGATTCAGGCAATATACATAGTAGAAACCAGGGTCTGTATATTGATTCTGCCATTAGGTACTTGAAAGGCTGATGCTCACATATCCTGTGGGGAAAACACCAGGATCTCATGTGTAAGGTTGACATAGAATTAAAAGTGGTATCACAGGCAAATTCCTAGGAGAGTGCTTGGAATAAAACTAAAGCATCCTAACTACTCATTAGTACATTGTTGTACTAATAGTCATACCTGTACCAATAGTCATAATTGTCAGAGTCGTCTCTGAAGCCATTGCACTACTCGACATAGATCTTGTGCCAGATATTGCCAGAAGCATTAAGAAGTGCCTGTGGAATGAAGATGTTGATGGGAAAAGCGCTTACCCAATTTAAGGAGTGGACAGAGAAGGCAGGGTAGCCCCCTTATACTGACCCGAGCCCGTGATGCAGGAGGATGGAGTTGTGAGTTTTACAATAGGAATAAATGTGAAAAGAGGTCAGATTAATTTAGAGTCACTCGTGGGCATCCAAAGTTATAGGTCTAATAAAAATATCACCATTCTGCTTTGGAGCTGAAGAAAGTACTACTAGCTTGCATTTTCTTTAATTTTTTAATTTTGTTTTATTTGTTTACTGTATGTGTATATGTGGAGTGTGTGTGTGCATATGTGTGGTATGTGCTTGTTGAGGTGAGCAAGTGAGTGAAGAATTTCTGGAAGAAAGTATGGTCATCACATACTAGTCGATGGGATATCATATTCATGAAAGAACAGAAAAGAAGCCAGGCAACATGCAGACAAGTGTGATAAGAAGAAACCGCAAAGCGGTAAATTGTATCTGTGGCCAAGGCATTAGGGCACAAGAAGGCTGAGGCCAGAAACACGTGTTCCTTAGTATTTCCAAAAAAGGAGAATATATAATGATGTCAAAAAACTGCAATAATATTTTATCCTGTTTTGTTGCATCATGACTTTTAATTTCATTTATTCGTTTAATTGTATTTGTCAAATTTTCTGCATTGACTTTTAAATATGAATTCTCTGAGAAGAGGGAAGAGTAGGAACCTGGAAAGTTGTTTTGTTTTTGTTTTTTGTTTATAGTTGGTTTTGGTTGTTGTTGTTAGGGTTTTTTTTTGTTGTTTGTTTGTTTGGTTTTTTTGTTATGTTTTGTTTTGGTTTTTTTTGGTCAGAGAATATTTCTTAAATAAGGAAGCAGATGTAATGCTGATAAATACTGAGAAATCAATTTTGGAATTATGTCAGATTGAGGAGCAGACCTAGGTTCAGAAAAGGAGAGATGAAGGTCTGGACAAAGACTTTATGACAATAACTATCAACAGCTTGATAATAATAGTAATCATTATCAAAAGGGAATAAATGATATTATACCCTTCTTGGGAATTTTGAAAACTTTGGTCTGAAATGGTATTTTAGGAGGTTTCTATTAGAGAAAGAGGTCATAGATTTGGTTTCCTAACCTCTTTGGGCCAACTGACTTTTCATTCTTGTAGGCTCTATAACACCCTAAGAAACAATACCTTTATTGGTCTTTTTTCTATAACTCTGACCAAATCTCTGAGAAAATCATCTTAACTAAGGAAGTACAGATTTACTTTCTCCCAGTTTCAGAGGCTCTGCGCTGGTGACTCGGCCCCTTCTCTGTGGGCTTGTGGTAAAGCAGAAGATCATGAGATCTACACCTCATGGTAGACAAGAAACATATCAAGAGAGAGGGGGCCCAGGATAGACCCACACAGGGTAGGTCTCTAATGACCAGCTTCTGCCAACTACTCTCTAGCATCTGGTTTATCCGATTCAGAAAACACCATCAATGGATGAATTCATCAGTGCATTAACCTACTGATTAAGTTAGATTCCCCAACGATCCAATGATTTCCTGAAAGCTTTTAAGCTTGCGACTGAGCCTTTTAACACAGGAGTTTTGGGAGGAGTATTTCAGATTAAACCATAATACACCTGTTTTGCAAGAAAATGCCAAGGGCCCTAAAGAAAGCCAGGATGAAAGAATGAGTGGGCCAATTCAAGCATGTTAGAATTTTGCAAGGAAACGTTCATATGTAGCCATTGATAGGGAAGTAAGTTAGTTTTACCTGGTGATCTGCATTTGAGATATAAATATTTGCTCAAGGAGACTTAACAAACATTTCAAGAAAAAAAGTGAAGCTTTTCTGACATTTGGGTGCATTGGTCAATGAGATATAAGACTGGTAATTCATTACATACTCTCACATAATGAAGCCCAGTTTTTCTGTATATTCAGAGTATTTTCCCTTGCCTGTATCCTCACTGTATCCCAAGAGAACCTCAAAGTACAAGGTCCTGTGAAGAAGCTATTTGGATAGCTTTTGCAGTTAGACGTTTCTTGGTGTCCAACAATTTTGCTAAATGGACTTTGATTCAGCACTCCTACATGGGATGCTGTGGTTCAAACTGCTCCCTCCTGGATGACTGTCTCCTTTTATTCTGAGACATTATGTGGTATTTAACAGAAGCTGTAGGGTTTCAATGTATTCATTTATTTGGATTCATTATTAAGAGTAATAAAATTCAATTACATCCGGATTCTCATTTTATTACTGAGGCGGAATCTATAGTGCTTACAGACAAGCTTTGGTGGACTCGGGGGCATGACTCCTTTTGTACAGGGCTTGTCTTAATATACACAAGTATGTGAATTTGAGCCCCAGAATCCACAAAACAGGGCAAGACCTGGAGCATTTGTGATGCCAGGGTTTGACCCTCCCAGCTAGGAGAATCCATGGAGTTCTGGCCAGTCAGTGTGGCCTAATTGATGACCTCTAGGCCAATGAAGACCCTGCCTCAACGACTGTAGTATGCATCTCTGAGAATTATGTCAGAGGCTGTCATTGGCCTGCACATGAACACACATGCATGCGTAAACACAAAATATACACGCATGTACACACACATGCATACACATATAAATACAAATACAAATATGCACACAGGCATTAAAGGTATAGATGTTGCCATAAGAAACATCCATATTTTAAAATCCACCCTGCAGAAAATTGGCATCTCCACTGTTTCCCTTATAAAGCCAACAAAACAAAGCACATTTGTTACTTAATCTAATATCTAGCATATAAAACAATAAAGGTTTGTGATTACTAATCACTATTCCTGCTGCTGCTCTTAGTACACACCCACACCACACCTTCAAGGAATTAAAGGTTTGTCTCAAGGAAAACATGAATGTACT
This sequence comes from Psammomys obesus, assembly GCF_907164565.1. NCBI lineage: Eukaryota > Metazoa > Chordata > Mammalia > Rodentia > Muridae > Psammomys > Psammomys obesus. Next base: position 3,772,930 of record NW_026594216.1, on the reverse strand, counting down.
ATTCAACCAGAACATAAGAATTAGGAGAGACGGAAATAGAAGAAGCAGCAATTTCCCTCTGGTGCCCAGGGACTGAGGATAAAATTTTGACTTTGGGATGATGCTCCATGAGGATGACAGATACCACAATCAATGCTCCGTGTGTCCCTTTAGTAGGTTAAGGTCGTGTTTGCATAGGACAAAGGAAACTGTGTGTACATTAAACCAATCTTGCTTATCTTCAATGCCTCTGCAAAATTTTCTGCATACTTAAGACAATGTGAATTGGCAGTTCAGATGCTGCTTTGGGCCTAAATAGCTCTTGGTTTGATTCCCAGTTAAGTCACTTTACAGCAAGGGACACGTGAGCAAGATACAGAACCTTCTTACAAAACATATCCTCCTTTTGCAGGAATTAATTTAGATGCCGAAAGCAAATTAACGGAGAACATGGCATGAACTAAGAAATCAATAAATGTTGTATTTACTATATATGAGAACATGACCTTGGAGTATACCCAAGCAGACAAAACCTTTTGATACCGAGAAAATTCTCATGTGGGTGAAGATGAAGCAGAGAACGTCTTTTTCAACCCTCAATTATGCTATTAATATGGAAACTAGAATAATTAACAGTTTTTTTTTAATATTTTCTCTAGGCCTTTTCCAAATAGCATCTGAATTGTTGAAATAGCCACTAGAGACTAAACTTCGGAGACTAAAGAAGTGTGTGGACCAGATCTCTAGAAGTACAAGGTCTGTGTACCCAGCAGGCATCCCAAAAATAATTTGTTATGCAAAACCTTTGTTAGTGTTCTGAATAGGCAGCTGTCAATCATCGGCACTGACAGACAAATAACACAGGACTCAAAAAGCTTAAAGCATCTTGGTGAAACCTTCCCAACTCCTGAGAGAAGGCAGGACTTAGACCCTGGTGTATTCTCCTCAAAGCTACTTTGCATCCAGTGCCATTTGTGAAGTATGCAGACATGTCCTATCGTTATGACTGTGGTGTAGAAAAACAACAGCAGGGCTCCCGGCATGCACTGGTGCAGTCTTGTGAGTCTTAATTTGACTGAATTGATCCCAGATGTTAAATGCTAAATGCGAGCCACTGCTTCAGGTCTCTCTCTCCTTCCCTGCTATTCACAGGCAGCCATTCACACAGTCAGAAAGCAAGATGCTGTCTCAGAGATAAATGCCATGCTCCTGTTACTTCCCTGCACTCTCTCCCATTGTGTAGGAGAAAAATTGGGGGATTAATGTGACAGAAGTTTTACTTCTCAGGAAGAAAGCACACGTAGATTCACATGCCTCCAGGGCAACTGTGCGCAGGTGCCGAGTTTAACACCCAGCGGGTACCTAATGGCAGGTTCCTATCCAACTGCAATTTCCAGTGTAGTTTCCTTAGAACCTCAGGAGGTTTCCCCAAGCTACATTAGCCTGGGGTGACAGACTGATAGGATGGTAGTAACAAGCAATATTTCTTTGATTGCCCGTTCATTACTTAGTGCGCTCAGCCCAGCTCTATGCAAAGATTTCCTGGGCTATCCCCGGGAGATTTGTTCACAAACAGAATCTACCCAGATATAACTGCTGTTTTTTTTTTTTTTCTTGCGTGTACTAATTTCCACACTTTGGACCTATGAGATCTTTGATCTGTTCTCTACTTTTGGGGTGATAGATAGATAGATAGATAGATAGATAGATAGATAGATAGATAGATAGATAGATACCAATAGCTCTTGGAATTTTTGAAACCTTAACACCTTTTTTTTTTTTTTTTGCATGTTTCAAATTGTGATAGAAAATCAATTCCTCTTCCCGAATACTGTATTTTATAAACAGTTGTGGATCAGAATAAGGATACATTGTCAGAGCCCCACATCCATGCATCTGTGTCTCAATCTTTCTGGCTGCAGTATAACCTCAGAAAACTCTTTCTTCATTGATGGGTTTCTGACCTGTAAACTGGGATTAATGAAAACACTCCTTCTATTGAGTTGGACCTAGTTAAGAGTGAGGCTTGGCTTTCATTGGCCATTATTGGTACTAAATGGGAATCTGGAACATTCAGTGCATTCAGGAGAGCATAGAAAGGTTGCTCTTCCACTCTGTAGAACTGTGTTTACAAATATTGTTCAAGGTACTTACCATGAGCTAGGTGTGTGTGTGGGAAGGAAGGTATGCATGCATTATGAGTTCTTTTTAGAAATAGCCTCTCTTCAACTCTTCATCTCTAACCTTAAATCATATTTGTGTGCCTTAAATATTACTTCCTCGGGATTCACCCTTACCTTTGTTCCCTGAGCAAATCATTTTTATTGAACCTATCTAACAAGTATCCCGAAGCATCCAAAACACCAAGATATCTGCTGTTGCAATTCTAGCTCAAGCTGTAAACGAGCATGTAATAGAAGTTTTGGTTTCTTTAAAAACTCAGTTATCTTTTTTTCTTTCCAATTCTTTTATTTTTTTTTATTTTTAATTATACTTTATTTACTTTGTATCCCCCCTTTAGTTCCCCCCTTCTCCCCTTCCAATCCCTCTCTTCCTTCCCCTTCTTCACACACTCTCCTCCTCAAGTCCACTGGTAGGGGAGGGTTTCTTTTTCTTCCTTCTGATCCTAGTCTGTTAGGTCTCATCAAGAGTGGCTGCATTGTCTTCCTCTGTGGCCTAGTAAGGCTGTTCCCCCCTCAGGGGGAGGTGATCAGAGAGCAGGCCAATCAGTTCATGTCAGAAGCAGTTCATGTCATATCTTATGTAAATATGTTTTTGTATTAATCCCAGATGTGGGATTTTAGTTCGGGGTTTAGTTTGTCCACAGCTGATAATTGCCCCCTTCAGGGTATGGTCTTCGCTGTTAATGGCTTGCCTGATGCAGCACAGAGAGGGGCATCCACTAGGACTGAGGGAAATAAAGAGAAGAAAGAGAAGGTGTGGCAGTTTGGAGAAACTAGAGACAGACAGAGTGGCAGCGTGGAGGAAACAGGTCAATGCAGCGGCTTGGAGGAAACTGCTTGCTGTATTTGCTGTTGATGGAGACTCCTAGTCTCCAAAAGAACACATCAACCCTAAACAGCCAGGAGAAGTAAATGTGTCCATGCCTCTTTTCTCCACTAACCTTCTCTCTCTTAACTAGGGTTCAAGGGTTGGTGGAAGGGAGGTGGAGGCTTAAATATCCCACATAAAATAGAGTTTAAATACAAGCTCAAAGTAATAAAAGATGCATGGTACTGTCATAGAAACAGAATGGTGGATCAATGGAATCGAATAGAAGACCCAGAAATAAACCCACACACCTACGGATACTTGATTTTTGATAAAGAAGCCAAAACAATACAATGGAAAAAATATAACATATTAACATATTCAACAAATAGTGCTGGTCTAATTGGATGTCTACATGTAGAAAATGCAAATAGATCCTATTTATCATCCTGCACAAAAGTAAAGTCCAAGTGGATCAAAGACCTCAACATAAAACCAGATACACTAAATCTGTTAGAAGAAAAAGTGGGGAAGAGCCTTGAATTCATTGGCACAGGAGACAACTTCCTGAACAGAACACCAATAGCACAGGCTCTAAGATCAATAATCAATAAATGGGACCTCATGAAACTGAAAAGCTTCTGTAAAGCAAAAGACACTATGTCAGAACAAAACAATAGTCTACAGACTGGGAAAGGATCTTCACCAACCCCATAATCTGACAGACGGTTAATATCCAGAATACATAAAGAACTGAAGAAGTTAAACACCAACAAACCACGTAATCCAGTTCTTTCTTTCTTTCACACATACACCAAATTCATATTTCAGTACCTGAAGCCCCTCATTACCATTGCTGATACAATTACTGTCATATTAACATAGCTATTATTGATTTCATATTAAATTTTATTCCAAGATAACGTTTGTTACTGAAGCTTCAACAAAGCATTACTATGAGATGTTGCTATTTTACATGAAACTTAGTAACAATCTGTCCATACTATTAATTTTTTCTTTTTCAATTGTTAAAGCCAGAATTTAAGAACTGTTGCCTAGTAAAAGTATTCACTTTGGTTGTTTATTAAAGAATATCTCCTTTTGTTAGCCTCTCACAGAGAATCATCTGTGTTCCTTCTGCACTCCCTCACTCACTATATTTATGGTGGTGCTCCTAGGCTTTAACAGCTCAGCCATCTCTCCAGCCCCACTCAGTTACTATAGAAGCACCAAGAAGTCCAAATGAATCTGTTCTTTTATCAACTTTAAGAGATTTATTTTACTTTCTTAGGTGTGCAATAAATCACTAGGATTCTTTTAGAAAGGAAAAATTGAAAAAACACCCCCAAGATAGAAACAAATGCATTATCTTTTCACTCATAACTCATGTGGACTGAAATATCTATTTGTTTCTCTTCCCTCTTTCATGATTTCTCTCAATGTTGAAAAGGTTCTCAGAACTCACTTGTTACATGGCAGGAAATTTTAAGCCTACAGTGTGAAACCCAAGTAATAAGCTGTGCACTCTAAAAACCACAAATATATTTGTGTTTTGATTAAATTCATCGGAAAATGCCTAGTCTAGGTTTAAGTGAATGCCTTTCATGTTTACAACAGCCAAATGTTTCCTCCCAAATGAAGCGTGACAGTCAGCCACTTCTATGTTAAGGCCTCTCAGAGGCTTGAGGTCAACACATTGTTTGAGAAGCTGAGAAACGATGCGAAGTGATGACCACATGGCAGGCTCCGGACTAGGTAACTTAGAATAACTTCACAAATTCCTGTTGTCATTTCAGTTTTACAAATAAGAAAACTGATCTTCAGGGAAATTATATATGGCACTTATGTGACTTCATGTCCAAAACTAAGGTTTTCTCCCACTCTGATGAGACTATAAGACCCGGATCAATAAAACACACACACACACACACACACAAACACACTCACTCACCAGTCTCAGCAGTCAGACATCCTAGTCTGTATCTAGTACACACAAGTATTGCATATGCAAGCATCAAGGAAAGATGATTATAAATGGAGCCATGTGCTGTGGTCCTCCTGCTAAGAATGGTATCACTGCTCTCCACCTCTGTTTCTGTGACTATGATTAAGTACGTTGGCGTAACTCATCTCGGTGGACCAATGACCTTCCTCTCAAATAAGAAATGGATAAGAATGTCCTGAGTATACATGAAACAGAACTCCAGGGTGGCTTCACTAGAGAACCTTTCAAGAAAAGCATAAGCGGAAGCCCAGCCTAATGTATAAAGAAACAGGTTGGAACTACTCATACTTGCTACTACGTGCTCAACTGCAGATCTTGGAAATTCAGAATGTCATAAGGAAGGAGAGACACCTTAGATGGTGACCTTACATATTACAATTGAATGACATTGATATGGCATCAGCCTTTCATTGTCACATCACATACTTTTGCTGTAATTTTCATATTAAGAATGGTTTCACAATCACGACAGAACACAATGGAAAGCCACCATGAAAATATTTCTTCACTGTCTTTGCAGGATCTTAACTCCTGTCTGTCCAGACCACCTCACTTATAGCACAAGAATTTATGATGTGTTTAGTATTCCTTCAAGTTGTTTTTACACATTTTTAATGAACATGTTTAAGAAAGCTTTGCTATGGAAAAGATAAAATTTGTAAAAAGACTTAGAGGTAGAGATATGGATGTGTCAGGCTGCCCTATGGGGACCTAGCAAGCAGAAATCAGTAATATATTATTTTCACTTCTTACTTTTAAAAAAGCTTGCTATGCCATGACAGTTCGTGGAAACTTTGGGGGATGTTTGTTTGGCTTAAATTATTCTTCCCAGAGTCCCAAGTGATTCCTTTACTCAAGGCATATTGTTGAGTTCTTCTACATTTACTGTGAGTTCTATTGGAAATGATGGTGATTCTATGGGACGGGATAGAAAAATATGGTGGTTTCTCTCCTGAAAAAAAAAAAAAAAAAAAAAAAAAACACAAATTCATCTGCCCTCATAGTTGCTGTGTTCTCTAGAGGTGTGGAAATAGACTAATCATCCTGAAAATGGAATTCATTTCTTTTGTACAGAATTCTGTGTTCTCTGGGATTTCTTTTGTTTTTAGGGATGGAGAAGACTGGTCCTAGAATTCATCATTGAGACAAAACACAAAATATAAGTTGAGGAAACTGAGTTTGATATCATTAAGTGAAAGCCCGATTCTCTCGCTAAAACTGGGAATACTTTGTTGTTCGCTAAATTATATTGTATGCTTATTTATTCATTTTACAAGTAATTAAAAAACAGTTTAAATCATATCTCTAAAAAACAGGGATATCGTAAGGAGTTTTGTGTCCTGGACATCCTAGGACATAACCATGACAGAGTGAAGAAAAGGACACCTGTGGTACTTTTTATTACCGATTGTTGTTAGTCTGGCAGCCGAATGGCATCACTGGGCCATTTGTATCCCTAAAAGAATTGTTCCCAGGGGGCCCTGGGAACAGAAACAGAGCCTGAAGATATTGTACTGGCCATCTGGAAGCAGGACCAAGAGAGTTTCAATAGAATCCTGGTTTATCAGTCAAGTAGAGTTTAATTACTTGTTGTCAATGTATTAGTCAATCAAGTATCTTAAAACTTTAAAACTCTGACAACTCAGCTTCTTTTTACTGTTAGCCTTACGTTTTGTTGTTGTTGTTGTTATTTAAATTATGTGTGTGGTAGGAAGGCAGTATGTCCACATGCATGGAAGTACCCACAAAAGAAAGAAGAGCTACATCCTCTTAGTTCTGGAATTACAGGTGATTGTAAGCTTCCTGGTGTGGGAAATGGGAATTAAACTCAGGTCCTCTGGAAGAACAGTGCATGCTATTAACTACTGAGCCATCTCTCCAGCCCTGAGGTTTATTTCTTTCTGAGAATTTCATTCCTTGTAAAAGCACACTGTGTTGCAGAAAGGGACAAATAATGACTTTGGAACTGTAACTGTCAAGTTCAGCTCAGTGAGTGCTTCAGAGTAAATGGGGCAATAATCTCAGGAGTTTGGAGCTGGTCCATAGTGACAGCTAGTCCTTCTTCCACATTATGGATAATACTAGGCTATGAGAGACTAGGCTGGAAGGACAGGAAGAAATTATTATATGCCTAGGATAGGAAAACAAGCTTCATACATATGTTGCTCTAATTAGTAATAAAACTAGACAGGAAACTTACCAAGTATTTCTAATATTCCTGTGGAGAACACATACATTGAATTTTTATTTGTGTGTGTGTGTGTGTGTGTGTGTGTGTGTGTGTGTGTGTGTTATGTGTGAGTATCTGAAGATCCCTTGCAGCTAGAGTTACAAGCAGTTGTGAGTAGCTCAGCCATGGGAATCCATAATCTAGATACTGGTTGGTGTTTTCTTTGTTTGTTTGTTTGGTTTGGTTTTCCCAGAGGAAAAGGATAGTGAAGTACTGTGTATCAGAAACTCTAAATGATAGTTTAATGTTATGTGACTTAAAATATAAGCCCAAATTCCAAGGTTAATATGATTTTTGTCTTTTTTAGCTTAAGTCAATATGAATGGAATAAAAGATTCAAGGTCTATCTTGTTAGGGTTTCCATAGCTGCAACAGAACACCATAAATAAAATACAAGTTAGGGAGGAAAGTGTGTTTTGGCTTCCATGTTGCTGTTCATCATTGAAGGAAGTCACATCAGAAACTCAAACAGGGCAGGATCCTGGAGGCAGGAGCTGAGGCAGAGGCCATGAGGGGCATTGCTTACTGGCTTCTGCCCCTCCATGACTTGCTCAGCTTGCTTTCTTACAGAACTCGGGACCACCAGTCCAGGGTTAGAGTCACCCACAGTGGGTTGATTCAGTAAGTAATGAATCAAATGCCTTATAGCAGGATCTTATGGAGGCATTTTCTCAAATTAAGATTCCTTTCTTTTAGATATTTTTAGTTTGAGTGTCAGTTGACATAAGACTAGCCAGCCCAATGTGTAACCTTACTTTCCTAGATACAAAAATGTCTCAAGATCATGTCTATTTTTACTATAATAGTATTTATTCAAGCAAAGACAAGTACAAATCCAGAATAACAATGTATAAAGGACACTTAACAGAGAACAAAGTTCTTTGTAGGTGAAAAGTATCCAACAAAATACTCTTTCTTAGAGAAAGCTCTCACTCTTTCTCAGAGAAAGCAAAGAATGATAGTTGTAGTACTACATTCTTCCCTGGGTATCTCCATACTTCCATAGAAACCAAAAGCTCTCCATATTGTATCTTCTGTATATTCTCCACTTTCTTTTAATAAATATTCCCTATGTACATTCACTTAGTAATTATACTAACAGCATAAGTAGAGTAGTTCCTTTGAAAATACAATCTCCCTTTAAATTCATCATCATTCTGAAGTGTTCTCATAAATTTTGTTGCTGATTTGAGATCATAAATGGTATATTTATTTATATTAAAGTCTGCCTGCTGTTCATCTTGGGGTTATTATGTCTATATGGTTATGGGAAGTGATGAGCCAAATTTGATTTTCATTCTGCTCTAGAATTCTTGCATCTTGTAATCACCATTCCATTGATTGCCTAGGTGCTAGTTAGAATCAATAAAAGGAGTAGTTGTAAAATTATCTGATCTCGTGTTTTATAATACAAGTCTAGTCACAACAGAGGATTCAGTTCCATAAACATTATCTGGTAATGACAGTGTGTGTAGTTCAGACTATAATGAGAAAAATAAAGCTGGAAACTTAAATTTTGGACTTTATGTAGAATAGGGTTTATTTTCTAAAATAGAATGTTTTTTACTGTTTTATGGATAATCTTATAATTTTATTAATGTTTTACCATTTTAATCGCTCTCCCTTTCAGAGACTATGAACACTGGTTTACATGTGTTTCAAACTTGTCTCTGGTATAACTAATGCATTGCTTAACGTTCATTAATATAAGAGCACAGAGACATTAAAACTCATGGACCTGTGCTGAGAAGAGTAGTTTACAACCTCAGCTTTATATAAATCAGAAAATCCTTGGCAATAGAAAGAAACATTACCAGCTAAAATAAGTGTGGTAGTGAAGATCCACAACCCTAGAACTCGGGAAGCCAGCCCATGAAGATCCAGAGTTAAAGATAAGCCTGAGTTACACACACACACACACACACACACACACACGCACACACACACACACATAGACAATCAGAGGCTGAGTGAACAGTTTTAAGCATTTGTGTTTCTCACAAAGTAATTTCATTGAACAAAAACATTTTCAAAATGATGGTGTTTTCTATGGAATTCTGTTAAGCACTCACAACTCACTGGGGTACCTTTCAGATGTCTTGAAATATTCAAGGATGATCACACTTTCAGGTAATTAAGTAAAGATCCTTGATTGTGGCTCTAAAAAGGAAATGCAATGTATACAATTTCAAAACCAATCCAGAGCACTTTGCTTAGAAAATCAATCTTAACAATTGATGAATTGTATCCTCTACTGGGAAAGAAATGTGCTCATGGCATTTTGGAAAACATTCAGGACAACAGTCAGGTTCTTTTAGTAAATTTCCTGACAATCATGGGCTTTTACCAATCCCCTATGCCTGGAAATCACATTTCCTCTGTCAATTTGCAATGTGCCTAGGAAGGGAATTTTCTTTGTTGATTTCAACTATAAAACATATGTTTTTTTGTTTTTTTTTTTTTTTTTTACTTTTACAGATATGTAGCAGCCATTGGCTTTTAATATTTTATTTTGTAATATTTTCTTCTATGTTCTAGGTTTGTCTCATTGGAATCCACGTAATTCTATCTGCCATTCTCATCTGTCTGTTTTCTCTCATTCCTGCTCTAAAACAGGACAGAGTATTTACTTCTGAGCATGAGATATATTAGAAGAAGGGAAGGAGAGTGGCCTGCACTCATTTTGTCTGGGTTGTTCTGTGACTTTATACTCTGGGGATAGACGTTTTGACCATTGACATAATTTTTGCATCTTCATGGCAAAATATTGTATATATCTCAAAGCCTAATGAAATAAGGATCTGCCATTGTTGAAATGGTCAAGGAAACCTTTACTCCTGTTCTCAGACCTGTGTGCTCAATGGTAATCATGCTTCACCCTCAATGAGTGCTTCTGTATTGAGCACTGTCCCATCTGAATGGGGTCTCTCTGTTTGTCTGCACAGCTATTCCATGAGGTGAGAAACATTTCACCCTTCTTGCCTGCACAAGAAAACTATTGAGAGATGAAAGAAACATCATTGAGTGCTCTTCTACCCAATCTCTGTGCATTCTAGTTCTCATACAAGTCCAGGGTTAGCTGATCCTGTGAACAAAACACTGGCATGCCAAAATTCTTACCTTCCATTGGAGAAATTTCTGTTATTAAAATGGACAGGTGCTATTATACCTGTGGCTTCCAACTTTTCAATATTGGAACTTCTCATGTAGTACCAAGCTGAGATGTGGGACAAGCACAGCACAGGGAAGGCCCGGAGATCTGGGCAAGCCTCCAGCCGAGGACCAGGCATAAGCAGAAAAGAAAATGACCTTTGGGAAATAACATCAGCTAACTTTTGTTGAGCACTTTGCGTGTGAGAGATCTGATGCAAGGCAATGCCTTGTTTAATTTAAGCTTCTTATAATTATTCTAAGTTTACCAGTGTGCAGCTGGGGTTTAAAAGGTTAGGTAATTTTCCCAGGATTGCATAGCTGCTAATGACAACAGCAGAATTCAAACTCCGTTAAACTCACAGGGCCCACTTTTGGCCTTCTGGCTTCAGTTCTGTTGTTGGAAGAGCTTTGAAATTACCATTCCTGGCCTTTTATTTAAAAAACAAGAACAACAAGACAAAATCTGGACAAACTGAAAATCTGTGGATTTCACTGGGCCATTCAGAGATGATATTAAAAGGCAAATCCCCAACCCAAGTTCTAAAGAGAAAGACAGACACATCAGAGAAACAGCTGAGATGTGTAGACATGGAGACTATGCTGCTCTGCTCGGCATGAACTAGTAGAAACACATCAAGAGAGATTTTGATGAGCTGTTGTTCATCTAGTAAAAATTAGCACATGTAAGAGAAATTCAGAACAACAGCTTTGGAGGAGACACACACACACCCACACACACTTTCACAGGTAAAAAGGAGTTACCTCCTCAAGAATATGGACTCATTCACTAGGCTCTATAATTGGCTCTATCATCAGCTAAGGAGAAGACACATCCTCGCTCTAGATCTGCCGTCTGCCAACCTCACCGACTGGGGAAAGGCGGGATGCAAGAGTCAGGTAGCCAAGAAAATGAATTAATAATATTTTAACCAAGAAAATATAAACAGCGGGCATGGATTGAGCATGGAAGGAGCCTTACAAAGAAAACAGATGAAAGAAGATCTGATGAAAATACTGAGATTTAACCAAAACCCATAGAATTGCCCTCTCTCTCATGGCTTGTCACCCAACCAAAATGATTCTAGTTTAAAAGGCTGCAAGATACAGATTCTCGAAGTCAAAACTAAAGCATTTTACTCCACCCTCATCCCAATCATACACACCAAGAACTCAAAGCACACTACATTCAAATTTTAGAAAACCTTTAACAAACACAAAATTGAAAAAAAATATATATATATCCAGAAGGGGAAAATACTTTACTCACAGAGAAACCTATAATATATATAGTAATTATACTGAGCCTCTTTTTAGAACCAAAATTATAGAGTGAAATAATCAAAATGTTGAGTGAAAAGGAAACCAGCCTCAAATTCAATGTTCTTCAGCACCATGCTTCAGAACTCAATATATAAATTCTCTAGGCAGAAGGAAAAGAATGTGAGTGGAAATGTAGATATACGTTCAGGAAAAACACCAACGCAGAAAAAAGTAGATGTGCTGGCTAGTTTAATGTCAACTTGACAGAGGCTGGAGTTCTCAGAGGGGAAGGAGCCTCAGTGGAGAGGACGCCTTCATAAGATCCAGCTGGAAGGCATTTTCTGAATTAATGATCAGTGGGCTAGGCTCTATTCCTTTGCGGGTGGTGCAATCTCCTGGGCTGGTGGTCCTTGGGTTCTCTAAAAAGGCAGGCTGAGCAAGTCATGGAGAGCAAACCAGTAACTCTCCATGGTCTTGGCCTAAGCTCCTGGTTCTGGGTTTCTGCTCTGTGAGATTTCCTTCCCTCGCTGCTTTTGAACTGTGAGAGAAATAAACACTTTCCTTGCCAAGTTGCTTTGGTCAAGGTGTTTCATCACAGCTATAGTAAATAAATAAGACAGAAGGTAAACATGTTTTTAATTCCTTTTTCTTGCACTTACCTGCTTTTGGATAACTCTTTAAGACTACAGTAGTAACAATGTATAGGGTGAGTGTATATAGCACATGGACCAGTGAGGTGAACAACAGTGGCTTCACCAGGGACAAAAGTGAGCAATGTTTAACCCTGTGATACAGCTCCCACACTGTGGATGAAGCAAGGTAGTTTGGTTTAAACATAGACTTATACCACTTTTAAAAGTGCATCATAAAGTCGAGGGTAATCATTAGATTCATTTAAAATATGCAAAAGTAATATGCTGAAAAGATAGAACACATGATCTTAGTAACAGAGAAAGCAGAGAATGATGGCCGAAAGGAAGGAGGGTAAGGCAGGAGCAGAGAACACAGACCTCATCCCAGGAGCACTCGCTCTCTCTTATTTGCCCAGAAACTCATAATTAAGACAGAACTAGGATCCCCAATTAAATCAAACACAAAATCACTCAGCAAAGACTGAGCAAAAGTATCATATTTACAAACTCTTGTTGGTTAAAATATGTTGTTCTGCTTGTAAGCCAATGTCAAGCATGCAACCTGCCATTAAGCAGGCACGTTGTGAATATTTGTTCTCCTTCACGTGCTGGCACAGACCGGTCACCTCCATTGTTAGAGATGTTGAGGCAGTAGGATTACAAGTTCAAGGTCAGTCTGAGCTACAGAGGAAGTTCAAAGACAATGTAGGCAGCTTAGTAAGAATCTGGCTCAAAGAAAGGTAGAAAGTCTTGAGGTGTAACTCAATAATAGAGTTAAACCTCCCTAGCTTAGCATGGGGAGGCCCTAGTTTTAACTAGCACAATACACAAATACACAAATTAATGAGTAATAAATCGACGAACTAAAGTAATAGAGAAAACAACGCTATTTGAAGGCAGAGTAGGATGGAGTAATGGGTATGAAAAAAGTGGGCATCTGTAGCTCCTAAAAATCTATCACATTTTTATAAAGAACCAGAAAAAAATGAATTTTAAGTGTCTAACCAGAAAGGGATGGTAAAGAGAAATGTTAATATATTATATACATATATTGAAAAGCTACCATGTAGCCCAGAAATAGGTAAACTTATCATAGGATTTAAAGTATGATTTTATACTGTAAATGACATGAAAATTAAAAATACTTGTAAATTGTGTCACATGACAAGTCGGAAAGCTAATAATTAGACACCCTTAAGCCATGCAAGCTTTAACATTTAGGGCCAAGGGTTGGAAGAATAAAAACCAAATTTATGGCTGAGATCAAATTGATAAAGTTAGATACCCAGAGTGTGAGAAATGCAGCTAGGGTATGGGCAGAATACAAAGCGCCAAAGAAGCCTCAGCATGTCTTCCATGAGAAGAGGTAATTTTGAATGCTTCCTGTATGCCAGGATTGTTATTTAATTCCTGGTAAAAATATACTTAAGTTGTAATACATATGGCATAAACAATAAACTACTATAATCTAGCTCATTCATGTGTTTAGTATGCACTTACTGAACATCTTGGAGAAGTGAATGTATAAATTGCAAAAGTAAAGAGGGAAACATACGAAGCCACAAACGAGAGGCAAATAAGGGTTGTGAAGAAAAGCTACCGATGTTGATTAAAGGGGAGTTTTACAAAGGAGGGTCAGACATGGAAGCAACAGGACATTTCAGAGTAAAAATCTAACCAGCAACCCAAGCTGGAAGAAGGAACACCTCTGAACATCAGAAAGGATGCACTAACGTGCTCGAACAGAATTGGATATTTAATGAACACGACCTCCTTTGTCTTAATTGAGCTCCATGTCACTCAAGGCCCAGGAGCCAGATGAGACTGTTAAATACTGTGCTGGAATAGGGTAGACGAGTATCTGGCATTTTCTTTGGAGGTTAAATATCTACCCTGGGATCTGAAAGTTTTGATAGTCCTGCCTCCACCTCCCGAGTGTTTGTATTACAGGTGTGTTCCACCATCCAAGTCCTTTTGCATGCTGAGCAGGCATCCTATGAAGTGAGCTACATGCTATTTAAATTTACATTTTACCTAACTAAATTACATACATTTTAAAACTCGGGTCTTCAGTGTCCCTAGCCACAATTCTAGTACTCATCACATAGCTGGTGGCTACCATGCTGGGTAACATAGAAATAGAACAGCCCCACCAATGCAGAAAGTTCTGTAAGGTTCTTTCTTTCTTTCTTTCTTTCTTTCTTTCTTTCTTTCTTTCTTTCTTTCTTTCTTTCTTTCTTTCTTTCTTATGCTCTGTAGTGTATGGGATCAGATGATACAGAAGAAAAATATAGTTCATCTGTTCCTGAAACAACCACAGATCAGCTTTGGCAAAATATTTGACTCATTTATGTTTTACAGTGAGAGCAGTAAACTTCTTGTAACATTATGGCCCACCTTTGCCAACAATGACTGGAAGTGGGCTTTCTCTACCATTTCAGATGTAATGAAATATCCTCATTTATACAGATGAGGAAATTTAGTTCTAGTCGCATGATTTACAGCAGTAGTAAACACTATAAAGTCAGGGTGCTTATCTCCAAAACATGTCTACTTAACCTTGTGTGCCAAGCACCCCAGGAGGCCACTCCCAGGACTGAAAGCCCTGCCCCTCAAACGAATTTAGTGGTAGGCACCTCTGGATATTTGTTGTCAGTTTGGCCTGGCTCCCTATGTGAGTGCCCTGTAATTGTTAGATGTTTTTGTGGTATTGCTTCTGCACAAACATTTACATACTTGTCTCCTGCACCTGTTGTACTTGGGACTGAACTCGGGCCTTGCTTGCCCTAGGCAAGCACTTTCCCAGCAAGCAAACAGCCCAAACCTTTTGTGACTTTCTTTTGAGATGGGTTTTCATGGAGTTTCTCAGGGAGGCTTCAAATCTATAATTTGTTAGGCTTGTGCCATCAAGCATTTTGGCAAAACATCATGTGCTTTCAGTGTTTTTCATTAATAATTAGACAACTATTTGGTTTTCATTTATTTTAATCAATTAGTGAAAAGGAGATGAGTAAATCTTACACAATATAAGCACATTACATAATGGAAACTGATGAAGATTTAAGCAATTAAAAGATTTCTTGAAATATCTCTCACTTTCTCAGTGATTTCAAGATGACATTAAGAACCATATCATATCTGTCCTCTATGTTCTTGCTTTCTTCTTTTGGCAGCTGACAGATCTAAAAAAAAAAAAATTCCTTAAAGTCACTTAGGATTTGATTTTTTTTAAGTGTTAATTATATTACATGATTTTTCTTACAGCTTTCCTACCTTTTACATAATTTACTTCAAAGGCTTTTAGAAAGAACTACCAAAATTTCTTCATTAGCTATTTTTCTTATTTAATAACAAAACAGCCATTCCCTACTGGATATTTTGACATAAGAGCATCTCGGAAAATTTCAGGCCATAAGATGGATCTTCTATTGTCATGAGCTCAAATATCTTGGGAAATCTTGGATCATTTGATTGACAGTTCAAAAGTACAATGATCTGTTGTGTCTAGCCATGTCATGCTGGAGAATACAAAATCAATACTAATGTTATCAAAACCAAAAATCAAATGCAAAATAGTTCCCTGGCTTCCTACATAATGACATTTGCTCTTTTGATAAATTGCTAATGGGTTCTTGGGCAAGAGGCCTCCTGGAAAAGCTGAATCTGGGGATGAATGGAAAGGAAGAAGCCATGATGTTTACAGCACAGAAAAATATTCTTCAGTTAATATTTTACACAAACTATGTAAAAATGTAACTGAAACTTACTTGTGAAAGGACATTAGTAGAGGCCAGAAAAAAGAAAAAAAAAAGTTTAATTTGTCTCTTTGGAACCCTGAAAAATCTGGCCAACTCTCACTTTCAGTAAGAGTGATAAGACAGAAAAAGCCCAGTATGTAGCTGTCTAAGCCAAATGACCTGGTAATTACTGTATTGTATCTAATTCTTGCTAGAAAACCCGTTTACTCAGGAAATGTTGAAAGACGTCAATACTGCACCACATTTAAATAAACCTTACTGCTCCGCTAACTTGATTTGGAGATTAGCATGATGCAAACATGGAGGTCGTCCATTAGCCAATGCCCATTGGCTTGTTCATGAAACTTTGATTACATCTATGAATACATTTGACGACAATATCTTGGTTACTGTTGCATCACTGTAAGGAGTTGTAACTAAGGCAACTTATAAAAGAAAGCATTTAACTGTGGCCTTGCTTGCAGTTTCAGAGGGTGAATCCTTGACTATTGTGGTGGGAAGCAGGAAAGGAGGAGGCAGAAGTTGAGAGCTTATATCTATCTGACACACAGGCAAGAGAAAGAGACAGCCTGAGCTTAGGGTTCACTTTTGAAATTCCCAAGCCCACCTCCAATGACACCCTTTCTCCAACAAGGCCACAACTCCTAATCCTTCCCAAATAGTCCACCAACTGAGATCCAAACATTCAAATATGTCCTATGGGGGTCATGCTCATTCAAATGACCACAAACATTAATATGTATGTGCATGTATGGCAAAAGAAAATTCTTTAAGAATTTGCAAATGCTAAGGCTTAAAGATATTATCTCGTGGTTAGAGAAGAATTCTCTCTGACATGGTTTTAGTAAATAGTATGATAGCTACAAATCATCCCCTGCAGAGTTGTTGACCTATTATCAGAGCACCAAATAAAACCCTGTAAGATATAGTGAATGAAACAGCAAGACAGCCCATGTACCTCTATTTGCAGGCTACAAAGTAAACGTACCAAAACTCAAGACTGATTCTCACAGTGCTCTGTATCAGTGGTTCTCAACCTTCCTAATGCCATGACCTTTTAGGACGGTTCCTCATGTTATAGTGACCCCAACCATAAAAGTATTTCATTTTTATTTCATAACTGAAAATTTGCTACTATTATGAATTATAATGTAAATATCTGATATGCAGAATATCTGATATGTGACTCCTGTGATGCTCCTGACCCCCAGGTTCAGAAATACTACTCTATACCCATAAAGTGGTTACTGTGATTTTCTATTAAAAGGGAACAAAAAAGTGGTTAGCTTGCTGCAAAATCCAAAAGAGCATTTCCCTCTGCTACTTGCTCACATCTCCTCCTCCTCAGAGATAGATCCCAGCATTGCTACAGTGAGAATCCTGTGCTTCAAATCACCTTTGTTTTGCTCAATTCCAAATGAAAAGAGAGGAGGTGGATTTTTTATATTGAAGGATTAAATGCAACCAGGGAATGAAATAATGAAAAGCCTTATTTGAGAAGAAATAACTCTTTGGAATAAGAGGCTACTATATGTCAATATGTCATAGACAGAGAAAGTGAGTTTTTGATTACTAGAGGTAAGGTTGCCAGAGGGCTTCTGATTTAAATTTCTAAGGCTTGATCACTGCATCAAGGGGTTTGTTGAAAATTCTCATAACTTGTGATCTTGACTATTATTCCTTTGAAAAATTATACAAAATATTTTTTGCCCACATTTACATTCGATCTGCCACTTCTCTTTCCATAGCCTTTGTAGCTGTTCCTATGTGAGCTTTGTATATGTAATGTCAGTGGCTGAATTGAATTTGGACGTTCCTGTGAAAGCACTAAGTTTTTGAAAAGGAAATGTGACCACTTAAATTGGCTCTAGAAATGTTTAAAACTTGAAAATGAGTGTGAATAAATCAAAAAAGAAAGAATAAGGAGCATTTGACCAAAGCAATGCACAACCATAAAGTGGAATTCCAGGTTTTCATTTACAAGATCATAGTCAAGATGTCTTGAGTGAAAACTATTCAAAACAAGGAACTTTCAGAGATAAGCACATTGGTGACATAATTTTCATGTCCCCACACACAGAAAATGTTTGGAAGACTTGCAAAGCATTGAAGGGTAATGATCTGGGTAGCATCAGCACTCACTGGATTTGGAATGCCTAAGAGACAAACTGCTGAGAGTGCTTTTAAGGCATCTCAGAGAGGTTTAATGAAGGAGGAGTGACCTATCCCAACTATGGATGGAACTGTCCCACCAGCTGAGACCTGAGACAGAAGAAGGGAAGCCCCTGAGTGTAAGCACTCCCTTCATACCCACCTGTATGGGTATGGCTTCCTTGCTACAACTGGCTCTGTCTCTTCAAACCATGAGACAAAATAAACCCTCTTTCTTTTTTTATTATCATTTATTACAATTTATTCGATTGTATCCTGGCTATTGCCCCATCCCTCATCTCCTCCCAATCCCTTTCTCCCTCCCTCTTACCCCCCTCTACCTCTCCTCTAGTCCACTGATAGGGGAGGTCCTCCTCCCCTTCTATTTGACTCTAGCCAATCAGGTCTCATCAGGACTGGTTGCATTGTCTTCCTCTGTGGCCTGGCAAGGCTGCACCGCCCCTCCCCCAGGGGAGGTGAACAGAGAGCCTGTCACTGAGTTCAAGTCAGAGACAGCCCCTGCTCCCCTTACTAAGTACTCCACTTGGAGACTGAGTCTATGGACTACATCTGAGCAGAAGTTTTATGTCCTCTCTATGCATTGTCCTTGGTTGGGGGTATCATTCTCTTAAGGGCCCCCAGGGCTCACTTTTTTGTTTGTTTGTTTGTTTGTTTGTTTGTTTGTTTGTTTGTTGGCTCTGTTGTTCTCCTAGTGGAGCTGCTGTCCCCTCTAGGTCTTTCTCTCTCCCCCTTCTTTTGTAAGATTCCCGGAACTCTGCCCAAAGTTTGGCTATGAGTCTCAGCCTCTGCTCCGATACCTCAATCAGTAGAGTCTTTCAGAGGCTGTCTGTGTAAACCCTTTTTCTTTTGGTTGTTTTGGTCAGGTGTTTTGTCATAGCAATAAGACAGTAATTACGACAGTTGGCGATAAAAGCTTTTATAGAAGGGAAACTTTGTAGAGATTGAGAGATTTGTTTTTCTCTATATGATCTTTTTTACTCAAATCATTTCAACATAAGGCTGGATAAGACAAAAGTAAACAAGTCATTGAATTCCTTAACTTGTTTAAATGTGTTACTTATATTCTGTTTTCTATCTAAACTGCACATTTTGATCAGAAAAGTATGAGGAGAATGTGTAAAACATTATTAGACCTTGGCTTTATTTTGAAATAGAATTATTCACATTTGCTGGCAAAGTTGGTGGTAAACCAAATATTTATCAGTTGACCAACTGTGAACTCATGTCTATTATGACTAAAGAATTAAAAATAGTTTGACACAAAAGTCAATTTGTAAATTAACTTACTATTGTAATGTATAGTCAGCTTATTAACCTCGTGTATTAATTTGATTATCAATTATAACCGCATAAGCCAACAAAGAAAAACTTTAGCACTGTCTCCATTTATTTATCCTGTGGAGACAAGTCTCTTCCAAATTGATCAAACTTAAAAGTTTGGACTATTCTGCCTTTGCGTTGCTCTACCTTCCAAAGCTCATGATTTGGGAGTATGTGAAAGCTTGACAATTTGGTTTCCCGAGCACCCCCAGAAGTTAGCCACATGAGGTGTCTTGTATTGTGTTTCCACATCCGCTACCATACAAACCAGGGCTGCTGTCTAGAAAACAATAGGCTGCCTTTCATTTTTTAATGAAGACTCCCGTTATGTGAGCTTGTGCTTGAATGTGGGCTTCTCCACTCCCTGTTTTCAGTTTCTCCTATGGAATAAGCTACCTATTATTTTGGGTGGTTCTGGGTATTGTGATATTTCTGAGGTTTCTTACTTTATCCCCTCCCCTTTCAGTCAAACTATTCTCTCTGTCACTCTGCCCTGCCTCCCTATCTTGAACTTTCTTACACGTGACTCATAGCTTTCTGAATCAGGTAAAGAGTGAGAACAGGACACTAAGACCTTAGTTAAACAGCATTCGCTGGACAGTGAGCCTTACCCTGGAAAAATGCACCTGTCAATTGGGAGTCCAAAAGAACTAGTGTGCAATTCACGTCCCCCCAAGTCCTGAAAAGGAAATTACATGAGTGTCAGCATGGTTCACTGATAAGATTTTATCTTTTTCTCCTGTTGATCCTGATAGAGCTCCAGCCAGGTGGGCAGTAAATAAAGAAGATTTATTATGGGCTGGATTTGTTAGCTAACAGTACTTTCTCAGAACTATATAAAAAAAAAAGACCCAGAAGTGTAAGTTTTTCACATCCTGGGAGCTCAGTAATGAATAGCATGTTAGGGGGAGGGGGAGCCGAGGAATTCATCTCCACCATTCCTTTTAAACAGTGAACATTTCCTACACAATCGGCCTGATCTGAACAGACGCCTCAAAATCCAGAGGTTGATAAATTGTCATCAGAGCACCTGCTTCTTATGCCTCAGGAACTTTAAGCAAACCCAAGGCTGTACTTGTGGATTAATTGAGCATGCATAATTTACCACTGCAGTTTACATGAGTGTAAGTATTTTTCTCATTCTGGTAAATAGGCATTTTCAGCTCTTGGAGAAAAGTCAGAATATCGCTGCACAGTGAAATGAGCCGTCAGCCTATTTGGCTATTATGAGAGAGCGGGAGAAAAAAAATCTCCACATTTACCATCACTGCTCAATTTTTAAATTGAAATGATTTTTCAAGTTTAATTTGCTTTGTACCGTCTGTATGTATTTCTTTTCATTAACATGTATTGTGTTGATTTTTACAATTGTGCATAGTCAATACTTTTTTGTTCTAATTTGAATGATTAGTAGAATATTAATCTAGGCAAATTTTTTATTGTGGTTGTTTTATGTAGAGAGAGGTGAAGAGCACACAAGTAGGGAATAATCATCAGAGGAAGACACCAGGTTTTGAATACCTTGTCACATGTTAATACCAATGTGCCTTGGGTATATTAGCTATTAGCATGAAGTCACTGTTTTACCATCTACAGACTGGAAATAATAGTCCTATCCCATAATGGTTCACATCTCAGATACGTCAAATAAAATAAAATCTAATTTAGAGGTAGGCAAAGCCAAGCTAATAATGAACGATATGCATTTTGTAACTGTTTTAGTAGGGAAAAAATATTTGTATACCTTAGCAACAAATTCTAAGTATTTAAATTAATAGTTCAGAGTCTCTATTGCTATATGAATTTAATTCTTAGCTCCTGAGCTCAAAGCATCCAGAAAAACTGCTTCCATCACAGTTTTTGCCTGTGATGCTTTGACATATGCATGTTCATGTATAGGAAGGTAACCTGAGTGGTATTAGCTGTGTCAACTCTCTGATCTCATAATCTGTCACGGTTCTATTCTCTTTGTTTAAGGAAAAAGTAAGGTCCTTCTGGGAAATGAAAGCACAAATGCAATTGTTTTTTTAGCATAGTTTTTCAAATTTATTAAGCCCTGTTTCACAAACGGGGAAACATATCCAGCCTTCAATTAATATAGTAAACATAATCTTAAGAGGCTGAGTTTAAATTTGATTTTGTTATCTACCCTCTCTCCTACAATTTATTACAATTTAAAAGTATTCTTACTTATACTGAAATTTGATTGCAGTAGATACTAAATGCTAATATCTCAGAGTTTCCTGTCTCAGAACGACTGTGTAATACTATGAATATATTTAAATTTAGCAAATTGGCTACTTGCAGCTCTTCAATGGATTTTTATCAAATCCCTTATCTTTTTGTAACAGAAGTAAACATATCTCTGTAGTGAGTCTAATGTTTTCATATCACACAGCACCCAGGGGTAAATTGTAAAATCCATTCTGGGGTTCTTTTGGTGAGAATTACAGCTTTCATCCAGGCACCGGGTGGTTCCTAGAAAGGCATGTCACATTCCCTGCCACCTCTCTCTGGCTTTATCGATGTGCCTGTCACCCTAGAAACCTCGTGAATTGGGAAATGAGGCTGGCTTTCTGCTCGCCTATTCACCGACGAACATTCCAGGAGACCACGGGGCAGCACTGGTAGAGAAAGCCTAAAGGTGACTCTCCACAAGAACAAGGCTGTGACTGAGGTGTCCCATCTGCACGTGAGATTGTTCAGTTCCTGAATACCAAGCAGGCGATTCTGAGCCGTTACTCATGCTGGGGCAGCACTGCGGATCCGGAGAGAGAGAAAAGCAACCAGTACCACTTCAATTGCTAGTCTTTTGTGTCTCCCCACCCCCATTAGTTTCTGTCATGTGTTAAAAGTGATGTCACAAAACCATCCATTAGAGCCACAGAAACAACTAAAGTGGATCATTCCATCATGCCATGACCAACACAGATTTAAGAGCCAGGCAGGCTAGGGTACTCCATAGCTCCTGAACTCTAGGCATTGCCAAAGATGCATTTCTTCTTCTGTGGAGTAGGTTAGGTAATACCCCCCCTCTCTGACTGCTAAAAGGGTTATGTGAGACACCTTGTGACTTCTATACTCGTTAGTACCTTTCTCTGCATATCTTGGTGACTTCTAAATTGGTCTACACTAGAAACATGAACTGTGTCTTCTCATTTCTGCCTAGAAATTGTGAGTTTGAGTTCATGGTCAGCAGATCTTCCTCAAGTTATGAAATGTCAAAGTCAATGGAATCATTTGCCTTGAGAGGATCTTAGTACTGACAGCTCCTCTTACAAGAAAAACAACTGAACAAGGGTTATCACACTGCTGTTCTCTGCTCAGGGCAGATGTGTTTGACATAACCTTCTCAAGTATAGCACAAGCAAAGAGGTCAACGATGAATTCTTCACAGGGGAGGTCTTGAGTGAAAACACGGCCTCAACAATACTAACTACATATTTCTTTATTTCAGTCAGTTTTAATAGTTTCCGTTGAATGAGGGCTTGTCAATCAAAGTGGTCTCTGGTAACTAATGTGGACTATTGCCTTCTTTAGGTATATGATTATCACTATCAGCAACCAATATAGTATCTCTCTCTCTCTCTCTCTCTCTCTCTCTCTCTCTCTGTGTGTGTCTGTCTGTCTCTTTCTGAGATAGGGTCTCAAACTCACTATGCAGCCTTAGACTGACTTTGAACTCTTGATTCTTCTCTTTTACCTCCCAAGTACAGTGATCACGCTGCTTGCTGTAGTGTGACTTTCTATTTAAAGAGAAACACTGTGTAGTGTAATGTGGATTATAGAGTACATTGTCTTTGTGTATTAAGTTAAAGAGTTAAGAAAGGGAAATAAGAATTCCCAGACCTGTTGGCAGTCCCAGACTCGGTTTGTGATGTTGACTTTGTTAATGAGGGTTGTTCTGAGGTATTGACTGCAGAGTAAGAATGGTGAGTGTTCCATCATGATTACCTCCTTCATGGTCAATGATGTGTCATGTGCTAAGTAGGCATTGACTTTAGAATACCATGTTTTCTTTCACTGTCAAGAGCTGAGAACAGATGGAGAAGCCAGTTTTTGTTTTTGAAAAGTCAGGGATTCTCAGCTGTGACTATAGTTTAGTCAGTACAGCAGATAAGGGAAGTAACAGAGCTAACCTCCCTAAGAAACTAGGATGATGCGTACATATACAAACCTTCACTATGGATATCTTCAGTTCTCATGTTCTCAAGTCTATGAGTTAAGGCAAATGTCAAACTTTTGGGCATCATGCTGAGTTCACTGAATCTATCATGATAACAAACATGGCAGCAACTTTAGTGATCTGCTTGTTATTATTCAGTTACCTTATTCTGATTACATCCTATATCTGAAAGAAGTCTGTTATTTTAGTGGGGCCACTATATTCAAATGGGATTGAGAGAACTCTACAAAGTGCTTCCTCTTGAAAATATGGGCTGTATGTTAGCACATGAAAGGCTCTGCATAGTACTGAGAAACCACGCTTATACTATATTTTTTGATGTAGAATTTTACAAATTTATCTCATCGTCAAGAGCTATATAACAAAACCCACAAGTATCCTCTGGAAACTAATGGTTGATGAGATACACTTTGAGAAATGTTACTACAATATATATTCCTATGGCATTTTCTTTATATCACCCGTTTTCAATCTTAAGTGCCCTGTGTTTTTGTAGGAGAAAAAAAATACAAGAGAGATTCTTTCATGGATAAATTCATTCCAGAAGCCTTGTCTTACATTGAGAGATTTTGATGATGGGAAGGCAGGAGAAGTGCCTTTCCTATTGTATATAGGTTCCAATTATTTTAACAATGGGAATTCTGAATTGATGGCATGTTGAGGATGTTAGCTTTAAAAGTCATATAGAAAACAGGAGTTCTTATGCTAAAAACATAATGGATTGTATGGGAGCTTTAAACAACAAATTTAGAGTGATGATTAGTGGTGGGATGGAGGGAGGGAGGAATGACCAGGGCATGAGACACAAAGATGTGAAATCTCCTCAAAAAAGTTCCCTCTAATGGCGTGATGACTTTGTTGTTCCATAATCCCAGTACTTAGGAGAATGAAGGGAAATTTTCTATGAGTTTGAGACTACTCTAAAAACAAAATGACACAAAATAAAACTAAAGTAAGCAAAGATGGGAAAAAACGAAAGAAAAGGGTGAAGATGGAAAGAAAGAAGCAAGAAAGGAAGGCAGATGGGCACTGTGAAGTAGAAAGAAGAAAAGATAATTGGAAATATTAAATTACAGTACCTTCGCAAGTCTAATTTTGGCCTAACACCCTGGATCCTCTAGACGTGTCAGAAGCAAAGCAAGAGGGCCAACAGGTGTTAAGATCCCTGCATCAACTTTTCACTGACTGTGAGCTGCTGCAGGAGGTAGCCAACTTCCATGCGGTTGGAGGAATGTACCTCTAACTCCACTGGAAAAGTTTTTGTTACTAAAATGAAATGTCTTTATTAAGAAAAGTACAAACATATGTGGTTGTCTTCATGCAAGTCTTCATATGTTAATGCCTGCAGTCAGGTTACACACACACACACACACACACACACATACACGTTAAAACAATACAAAGAAGAGACTTTATGCAGTCATGCTTCAAACCACACAAAACCACTAATAAAAGAGTATGTTCTGCATGATTGGTCTTTCAAGTAGATGGTTTTATCTCTGGAAAGTGCCAAACTTTTGAAATGGGTCTGTTTCTAAAATATTCCTCATAAATCCAAACCTTGATGGAAAAATAGAACTATGCAAAATAGGACACTCCATTGATGGACAAATGTTCCTATTGGTTTGGATCCTAAAATAAAATGTGGATGAAATGTGCATTTCATCACATGACCCTCCTACCGCTCCATCTTTCTTTCTCTCTGTGTATTCCACCCAGAGCAAGCCTTCTCTTTGGTTTTTCATCTTTTTATTAGAGTCTCACTTTACAAAGTCCCTCAGGCTTTTAATCAGAGAAGGAACTTCGCTGTCCTGCAGGCCTCCTCACTTTAGTATCTAGTAGCCAAATTTGTTCAACAATCCCATGGCTTTTGCAGCTTCACTGTGTCTAGGCTCTGTATTTTCTATCTACTCCCTGGCCTCAATGAAACACCATTAAAACTCTACCCAAACTGGTATAATGATATCGAAATCAGCATATGTAACTGAGGCAGCCTTCATAAACCAATCTCTAATCATTAAAACCCAATCCTGTCCCTCTACTGCTCAGATTCCTTACCATGAAAACACAGGCCATTTATTCTCTTGACATGCCCTACTGTTCTCTCCCTGTTTTTAACAAAACTAGCATAACCTTACTATTTCTTGAACACAGAGCTCACTTTTCCATCTTTGCTGTTTACCTGAACTGTATTGGGCACAGAAGCATGTATTTAGGAAGGTGATTCTCAGAGCAGCTTCCATGGCTCAAGTTGTTGATTGCTTAGTTTTGTGACTACTTAATTATTTATCTATCAGTTGCTTGTTTGAAAAGTTGGATTAATATCATTGGCACTAAATGGACTGTAAATGGAAATTGAATGGTTCTAAAATAAAATTGTTTAAAGATTGAAGTAATGACTGGTTCATAGTAAGTGTGTCAAAGTAGCTTCCCATTGCTGTAACTAGGACCTAAGGTAGACGGCTTCAAAGAAGAAAATATTCATTTTATTGACCTTTTAGAGGCTGATGCACATGGCTACTCAGCCAGTTGCTATGGCCCTGGGGTGATACAGCACCTCCTAGACAGAGTTCCTGGCAGAGGAACTTCTAATGTAGCCAGGAAGTGAAAAGATAAAAAGGGCCAGGACCTTAATATCGCTTCACAAACACACCCTCATCCAATAAGCCCCACTTTCAAGTAGCTCAACCAACTCCTGACAGCACCAGGGTGACTAAGGGTGGTGACTTAACACATGAAACTTTAAGGGATATTCAAGACCCAACTGTAGTAGTAATCCTTTCTGACATATCCTTTTAATATGAATCTTTTAAGGAAACATCATGTCCCATTGCCACATTGTTTTGGACTTGTTATGTTCTATTTTTTTTTGTTGTTGTTTTTGGGTGAAACAGGGTCTTTCTGTACAGCCATGGCTAGCCTGGAATTTCTTAAACAGACCAAGGTGATAAAGAACTTGCTGTAATTCTCCTGTCTCTGGGATTATAGACTTACACTGCCGTACCTGACCATGAGGATTTATTATTATTATTATTAATTACAGTTTATTCACTTTGTATCCCCCTGTAGATCCCCCCCCACCTCCCCTCCAAATCTCACCTTCCTTCCCCCTTCTCTACCCATGTCATTCCCCAAGTCCACTGATAGGGGAGGTCATCCTCTCCTTCCTTCTGATCCTAGTCTATCAGGTCTCATCAGGAGTGGCCGAATTGTCTTCCTCTATGGCCTGGTAATGCTGCTTCTCCCTCAGGGGGAAGTGATCAAAGAACAGGCCAATCAGTTCATGTCAGAGACAGTCCCTTTCCCATTACTATGGAACCCACTTGGAAACTGAACTGCCATGGGCTACATCTGAGCAAGGGTTCTAGGTTATCTCCATGCATGGTCCTTGTTTGGAGTATCAGTCTCAGAAAAGACTCCTATGCCCAGATTTTTTGGTTCTTTTGCTCTCCTTGTGGAGTTCCTGTCTCCTCCAGGTCTTTCTATCGCCTATTTCTTTCATAAGCTTGCTTGCACTCTGCCCAGAGTTTGGCTATGAGTTTCAGCATTTGCTTCAATACCCTGCAGGGTAGAGCCTTTCAGGAGCCCTCTGTGGTAAGCTCCTGTCCTGTTCCCTGTTATAGTGCTTCCTCAAGATCCAGCTATATCACTCCTAGGCATATATCCAAAAGATGCTGAAGTATACAACAAGAACATTTGCTCAACCATGTTTATAGCAGCTTTATTTGTAATAGCCAGAATTGGAAACAACCCAGATGCCCCTCAGTTGAGGAATGGATACAGAAATTTTGGTACATCTATACAATGGAATATTACTCAGCAATAAAAAACAAGGAAATCATGAAATTTGCAGGCAAATGGTGGGAACTGGAAAAGATCATCCTGAGTGAGGTATCCCAGAAGCAGAAAGACACACAGGGTATATACTCACTTATAAGTGGATATTAGACATATAATTTAGGATAAACATACTAAAATCTGTACATCTAAAGAAACTAATCAAAAAGGAGGACTCTGGCTAAGTTGCTTAATCCCCATTCAGAAAGGCAAAGAGTCTGGACATCAGAAGAGGAATTTTTTTTAAGCCTAATAATTAATTTGCTGCTTGACCTTTAGGTGCTTGGTCCCGGATTTGTTTTTTTTTTAATAGAAAATCAGCAAAACTGTTATTTTTCCCTGTAATAACTGTGTTGTATTCAAATCATAGAGACCCATGCCTATCCACACAATGTTCACTGAATTCAACTAGAGCCAAGAGGCAATCATACTAGTATCCAGGAAGAAAATATCTGACCTATCTAAATGGCAATAATTAGCCTGAGTCTGTATCTTAGATATCTTAGCAGATCCATTTTCTATACTCAGATTTGCTTTTTCTCTATATTCTTCTTGCACATGGGAAATGAACTTGACTTTTCTAGCTCTAATTCCCACATTAACTACACTTGTCTTGGCATGAGTAGCCCCTATCTTGCAAACCACAGCCTCCATGAACTTCCAGATTTGTACAAAAGACATCTTATAGGCTCTTTAATCCCTTGGCTCATGTGTCCACTCCAATTTGGATAAGCTCTTGTCAAAGATATATCTATATTTGGTTATCAATGTGGCCACCAAAAAAAAAAAGCCCTTCTGGGAAGCCTACCAGCTTCTAAATGATGTGTGGACCATCATTTAGAAGGACACATAGGTAGGTCAAGTACAGACAAAACAGCCATGCATTCTGTCACAGTCGTTGTTGTCACAAAATATATCAAGTATGTCTTAATTTTTTCCTCAAGAGCATATCTGTTTTGCTTATAATCTTTTCCCAACAAAGAATGAAAATGTCTTGTGTTCATGCATTTTGAAACAGTATGTCTAAATTTCAAGGATACTTCTCCAAACAAATGGTGGCCTCACCAACTTCCTGTAGATTAAAATGTAGTCCCAGAAAGTAGCCATTAACCAGTAAGTTCTGACCTGAGATGAGGCTGAAGATCAGTGTTTGTGACATGCATGAGCCATGTCCCAGATATAAGAACATTCCAGTCATTTTATTTGTGGCCAACACAAAAGTCGGGCCTTCTAGACATGAAGTTTATTGATGAGATGTATCTGATAGCATCTGGAATTATTGAACTTGGGATTCCCAAACACAAATAGCTAAGAGGGATGGTTGGAAATGCCCAGGGTTAGCCCACTTTCGGCAGTCATCTGACTCTCTCAACTTGCATGGCACAGGTTTCAGGGAGGCATTGTCACGCAAATATTGGCCTAGATCATATACTCTTGTCAGGCCTGTAATGTCATGCCTGGTGTTTTCTAGTGTTCATTTCACATTCTACAGCGTTTTCCTTTTGTTTCTCTCTGACATTGATCTGTGTTGTTCCCCTCTCCAAACAAAAGAACAAACATCCCACACTGCATAAACATTTGTGTCACACTTCCTTCTTGAAATTAGCATTCTTTTAGGCTGGTTAACACATTTGTACCATCTCTGACACCCTTAACTATGACAACTATGAAACAAAAGATTGTGCAGTGAGCAAAGCCGTCACTTGGAACAGATTAGATTAATTACTTTTCAGGACACTGCTTAGATTAATTATTTTGTTTGTGTGGTATGTTTGTTAAGTGGTTGCCTTATTGCTGCCTGGAAGACTGATTACTTGTTACATTTGCCTTGTGGTTTCTGTGGGGAAAACATCTTTTTAAGGATTCATCACTTCTAAAAGCCCAGGGGGGGCTTGGTTGATATAAGAATGCTGTGGTAGAGCTGTGAAATAGAGAACTGGCTGTGGGAAATGAGTTCTTTAAATAAACACCTACAGTGGTGGCTAGAGTAGCCATCACATCTGCTTAACGTCAGGAGAAGCAATCGATGATAAAATTGAGTTAATGTGAGCTGAACAGTTTGAACACGAAGCATACTGTAAGCCTGAGGTGAATAGCACTTGGGGTTTTCTCAGTGTACAGGAAGCTAAAAATAACAAACCCACCATTTTTTTTTCCTTTTCACTACGGGTTATCCACTTCCAGATGGCAGTCAGCCGCTGATGGACTGCTGCAGCTACTGCTCCTCTAGTAAGTGCTATGAAGGGACTGAAGAGCCATCAGGTCCTTCTGAGGCTCTCATAGCACAGCCCAGTAAGAGTTTTGTCAGAGGAAAACAAGTGCCTTACCTGTTCTGTTCAAGGGCTTATGGCCAGCAGTGGGGAAAGCCTCGGGATAGTAAGAATCTTACAAATGTCAATGAAGAACACTTTTAAGAGAAATAAATTAGCTGTGGATTAAAAATAGAAATGGTTTTTTTTGTTTGTTTGTTTTGTGAAAGGCTAGACTGAGCTTTCAATGAAAGGTCACAAAAATTGACTGCTTAATCATAATTTTGTGTTAACACTAACCTGTAACTTTGAATGTGTGAGGTTATATTAGAGGAATATCTTGGGGACTGGAAGAAGTTTCATACAACCCTAGGGAAAAACTTTTGCACCTTTACCCAGAAGAGAAAGGCTGAAGAATATTTCTGTGTTCCCAGACATTTGTCCCATTGTCATTTAGACCCATTAATCATCGTCATAAATGACAAAAGTAATAGTAGATATTTAGAAACAGGCCAATGGGACCAGCTTTTTAATATCATGGATTAAACCAAAAGAACATTTTTAACTAATATTCTTTCCAACCAACATAAGAAAACAACCCCCAAATAAAATGTTGAAACTGAAATAAATTGCCTATGTTAGCTGGCTTTCCCCGTGTAGACAGAGATGTCAGAAAGAAAAACCGTCTACAGACACAAAGCCACAAAATGCTCTTTAGAATTTAAAATAATTTTGCAGTTAGATTATTAAAAAGGAATGACTACTGTGCTATACCAATACATGTATTGCCCAAGAGAAAACATCCTCCATCATTGGCATTGTGACAGTGAAAATTGAGAGAATGACAGAGATCTGACATTTGTTTCTTAGGTAGCTGTTTTTCTTGGTGGTGCAAAGAACAGAAATAGAAGAAAATGCATTAGCCCAGCTGAAAAAAAAATGTTTAGGACTTTTTGATTAAATTATCTTTTTCCTGTGTGACTGGAAAGCTAGAACTGGACAGTGATGAATTCTCTAAATAGCTTCCTTTCTCATTAACTGTGTTATTGTCTTGTTGAGGCCACTGGCCTGAGTTCTAGTAACTCAGGTTTTTAGGCGGTTACCCCATATAAGCCTCCCTCATACTACTGTCTTGGGAAGCTAAGATGAGACTATGTGACAATAAAGTTGCCTATGAAACAAATTTTCTGTGGTTTGAAAAGTCAAGTTCAGCATATTAAGAATTAACACAGAACCTGGAGAAATGAACTTGGTTTATCAAAATATCCCAGGTTCTTATTTTCATTGGCCTTTTCATACATGATTGTCTTTTTTTTTACTAAAACCAGTTCTACTAAAATGAATACCTTATGATAACAATAAATAGCCTATAATGTTTCTCCAAAAACATATGTAATTTTTGAGAAAATAAAAACATACATCTGAGAAGTCATTGATTGTTCACAAACTGCTGTTGTCTAATTGTAAAAGTAGCATACTAAATCTATGTGTGATAATGTGACTTAATAAAACTGTATTTCGTGTGCTGTTTAATAACATCTTTGTGATCACATCTCAAATATCTAAAGGTCCTTGTATTTCCCAACACAATATGGCTGTCCTTCAAAAAGGAAAAGGCATTGTTGAGCCACTGTTACTCTCAACCCAAACTTAGCTTAAGTATCTCTTCATTTCCATTGTCCCATCATCAGGTTCATCATGTAACCACATACTTGTCTTGGGTGAGTGGTACTGGGAATTTTCTAGAGTTGCTAACTCTTCTTATCATTGTAATTCAAAAGAATAAATGCATTTTCTCTATTTGTTGACTCTTACTGGACTCTACATTCCAAGTTTATTTTTATTTATTTGTAATGAATGAAAATCATAAACCCTCCAAAGACATTAAGGTTTTGTGAGATAACATGAACAGGAACAAATAATTAACACCAAGAATGCTTGAAAGTTGGGGATGTAGCTCAGTGGTGGGATACTCATCTAGTTCTTGCAAAGCTCAGGGTTCAATACCTGCATACACATACAAACACGCACACACACACACACCCCCAGACTGCACACATCACATACATACCACATACACACATATACATCACACACCATGCCACATACACAAACACCACACACACACCACTAAGGTATCTGAGGCAGGTAAGAAGCCTTTCTCAGGGGGAGTCTGAGCAAGAAGTCTGAAAGGCTGAGGTTATATCCAGGGTGGACATTGGTAGACATCTACAGAGAGGCTGTTATTCAAGTATTTCCTCAAGTGTAGAGAGAGAGGGGAGAGGGAATGCAGGTGAAAGGAGAAGGCCAGGCAGAGAGGCCCTTGTACCAGCTGTGCAAGACATTCTTGTGGCTTTTCCTTCAAATAAATAAATAAATACAAAAAAATCTGGAGTGTAAATGAAGGGTTTAATCAAGAGAATGGCTTCTGTCTAATTAGTGTCATGTTCTAACAGAAGTAATCAGCCACACTATGGCTTCTCTATACCTGTCAACATGTCCAAACTGTTATTTTCTTCATTGTCTCTTCTGAGCTAGCTTCCATTTATGACAGATTTGACTTTGAAATGTTTTGGCTCATCAGAAAGTTGCAGAGATTTGCCTCTCTGTCTGAGTTTCTGACTTCTATTTTTCCTCCAGAACTGCCTGTTAGACACCTGTTTTCCATTCTAAGTTAGAAAGGTAAATCTGCCTCAAAATATAATTATACATTAGTTAACATGAGATAAAAATACTATTCATGTAACATCTGCTACTTGGATCAAAGAGGTAGCATAGTAGTAAGTTTAGGTGATAGTTTGTCGCATCAAAACTAGACAGCATTTTACGAATTTTTCACTGTCAGAACGCTGTTGAAATCCATTGTATTTGTTGACTTTCCATCACTGATAAAACACCTGAGTAGATCAGCTCCAAAAGGAGAAAATTTTTTTTATTGGTTTACAGTCTAAAAAGTTAAGTTGATGGCTTCTTTCATCTACAGCAAAGTAAAACATTGTATCTGAGAGCTGGAGCTGTGGCAAAGCTGCTCAGGGAACAAAGAGAAGGGGCTAAATCTAATGCTAGAGACATATTTAGAAGATTTAGAAACCTGCCTTCTAATGTGTGTCTGCTCTGGTTTCCTTTCTGCTATTGTGATAAAATACCCTGATCAAAAGCAACTCAAGTGAGGGAAGGATTTCTTTGCCTTAAGGTGTCAGGTCATAGCCATCATTGAAGGAAGTCAGGGCAGGAACTTGAAGCAAAGCCATAGAAGAAGACTGTGGGCTGGATTGCTCTCTGGCTCACACTGAAATAACTTCTAATACATCACAGCATCACCTGCCTGGTGATCTGTCTGTGTCCCCCATCCCCTCCAAACGCAGCCATTGCTGAAGTTACAGTCACCAACCACCATACCTAGCTTTTTATGTGGATTGTGAGAATTCAAATTCAGGTCCTCACCATCTCACCAACCCTCATGCCCCTTTCATTTAAGACAATCAAGGGATCAAAAGCTGGAAATGTAATCATTTTTGGTGATTAAATGATTTGAAGCGCTACACAGCTTTTCTAGTCACTTGGTTGGGAATCGGTTGAGGTCCTATTCAAAAATACAAGCTTGACTTTGCACAACCAGTTTGATCCCTGTGGCTCAACCTGGTCAAAGGACAGACACAATATAAGGAGCATTATCGCTCTTCTTGCATGGACCTACATGGAAAAAGGCTTCCTACGGGTTAACCGCGGGGATGCAAGGCAAGGAGTTAACCAAAATTTCTTTCCCCTGTGACCTCAACAGTGAGTGAGTATTTCAGGTTCCCACCTCAATCAGTGAATTTTCTTCCCATGCTTTCTCTTCGCTTCAGTAGCTTCGGGCCTAGAATGACCCAGGAAACATTCTTTATTCCATATCACTTTATTACTTAGAACATTGTCAGTGATAACAGGACCTCTTATCTCATTTAAATTTTTTTGAACAAATGAGATTAAAACATTACAGGAAGGAGAATCTTAGGTTAATCCGTTACCCACTCATGACACTGGCCCATTCAGATAGGCTCATCTACATTGAGCTTATAGGATAAAATTCATTACGTTGAATGCTCTGGCTAGGATTATATGTTCTTTTATTTAATGTTTGCCCAGGGTTATTCTTAATAAGCACTTTAATGATTCTAAAAAGATCTTGTTTCATTCTAATAGAGGTTGAGGAAGACAGTCACATGATGTTGCTGGACAGAAAAAAGTCATTATATTCAAATCATGCAGGGTATTTCTCTCTTTGAGTTAACAAGCCTTACTTGAACCAGGCAAAACTGAATGAAAAAAAGAAAAGGAAAGGAAAACCTCACTGCATAAAAGGCTGTGTATAATATACTCTGTTGAAAAAGAAAAAGAAAGTGGAATATCAGTTTAGGTATTTAAAAACATGTTTGTATTTTATGTTTAAGAATGTGTGCCTGTGCAAATGAATATGCATGTCAGCAGTGCAGGCACCTACACCTGGATCACCTGGAGTTGACGTTATAGGCAGTTGTGAGCCACCCATGGTTATTGGAAACCAAATTTAGATCCTCTGGAATAGCTGAAAGGACATTCAACCACTCAGCATCTCTCTGGCACCAACTTAGAACTGTTCAGGGGCCTGTGTGTTCATCCAGGCGTGGCATATAAATATGGCAAACACTCTGAAAGAAGACAACTACTTTTCTGTGTATGTCTTTGCCCTTTAAGGCTGCTACTACTACCTTCTTATTCCGAACTAAGAAGATGAGACATGGAAATGGAGTAACCCACTGCATTTACATTTGTAACAGTGTAAATGCCCACACAATCTGTTGTCCATCTTCATAGGATCTGAGTCACCCTTCAGAATGCCATTGTTAAAGTACTTTGGGATTCCATTCAGTGGGTGCATTTTGACAGCCCAATCTCAGAAGGAATAGAGCTCAGTTCTGCGGTGTGCCTAGGAGAATATCTAATTTGTTATTTGTTTTAATTCTTGGGAGAAGGGAAATTAGGATTACGGAGAACACAACATGTTTCTTGTGCAAAGTCCACAAAGAAAACAAAACACAAACTAAGTAATATAATATTTGAAAGGAGGCCTAATTGATGGAAATACTGATCTAAAAAAAAAAAATGAACTTTGAAATGACTAAGTAGAAATCAGAAAATCATCAAGATTGCAAGCACCAATTTCTATACTTTTAAGTAATTTTATTTATTTTATTTAAAAAACATACTTTATTTCATATAGCAATAAATTTACATCTAAATTTAGTGGAGTTTTTATTGTTGTTGCTGTTGTGGGTGGCGGTGGTGGTGGTGTGTGTGTGTGTGTGTTGCTAAGTACATTATAATTTAATAGAGCTTTAAGCACAAGAAAAAGAGAAAATCTCAGTTCAAATATGTGAACCCATAAAACAAAATTAAAAAATAAAAAGCCCTCCTCACAATGCAAAATTATGTCATTTTTTTTCTAAGTAGACCATGCAACGTGTGTATTCAATGATTAATCATGTCTATTTCCTATTGTGTGGAACAATATTATTGTATTTATTTCATCATTCTGATTTCCTACTTCCTCTTTTTTTCCATGTTATTTTTTTGCTACACTTTTTTTTTTTAATTCACTCAAAGCTCGAAAACAGTTTGAAACTAACATCTTTAAGTTCTTCCCATCTGGCTTTCTGACTCTTACATACTGTCTAGCAAACATGTTCACTGGAAAAAGTTCAGTATTGTAAATAACAGGAAAGTGCCAGCAAGACTCTCTGAAAGGATCATGAGTAGTATGAAGCAGGCTCTAGATCATTAGTAGTATGAAGTGGGCAGGATAGAGTTAATAGACCATATAACAGCCAGAATCTCATGCACAGAATAACTTAGAAGTTTTTGAGTTCAACTCTGAACTTGTTTTGGATAACTTTCAAATATATAAAACCTATTGGAACTCATTTTTACTATGAATCCCTCAAGCTATACTCTTTGTTTTTCCTTTCCAAAATATTATTCTGCTTATTATGAATAATTTCCACTTTGTACTTTTGTTTTACCATCATAAGTTCTTTTCCACAAAATAAAAAAATCTAGACTTCCTATTTACTTCATTCACATATTAACTACTTGTCTCTAGACTGTGAGTTGTGTGTTAGATCCTCTTTAACTGCGCTTCAATATCTTTATAGTTTTCTTCATATATTGAGTCATAAATGTAATTCAGCACTCTGTCATTTTAATATCATCCTGTTGATTCAAACTGCAGAATAATGCAATGTTGCTATTTAGGTCAGAAACTCGCTGTAAATACTGAGCGAGGTGAAAGGGACACCACAGAACTATGATTGTGCAGGCATTTCATGCTCTTCTTTTGAATGCAGATTATAGGTTATGTGTAAAAGGATTCTGGGATGAACAAGGAGACGTACAATAGAGATTAGCATGTTGTCTCTGCCTTCAGTATAGTAAACAATTATTGAAAAGTGAAAGCACTCATTTGGTCCCCTTACAAATGTGGTTTTCTATGACTGTATCACAATTAGGAAAAAAAAAAAAAAACAAACAAAAAACAGCTCCTTGGTCTTCTCAGCTTTGCAGATACCCTATTTGATCTGGTCCTGACAAGTGATTTCTTCTAATAAAAACCATTAAGAGGCTGATTCTCTTGTTGCTGGCTATTTTTCTGAGGCTTCTTCATGTCTTTTTTTTTCATACGTACCTCAGAAGCTAAACAAGATGATCGCCTCCCTTCTTCAGTGGGGCGGGGGGGGGGCTGTTACCAGTTGTAACAGTAACAAAGGCTACTGTGGTATGAAGCTCAGTTGTGACATCAGTGATGATGCAGACACATGCAGGTGGAGCCTTAATGCACGACACAGTGGGCCTGTGTCTTTCCACTAGGGCCTCCCACAGTGCTCACTGCAAGTCAGTTTTTCCTTTTCCAGGACATACTACTTCCAACAATTTTAGGGCTGCTGCTCCCTGTTTTAACACCCCCACCTATGAGCTCTGGACCAACAGCACGTCCCCTAGCATTGCCAGGAAATATCATTCTCATGATACTGACAGTCAATATCTCAAAGAACCAGTTATTACCTTTGCACGCACACACACATGCACACTCACACAAATCACACACACTCACACCACACACACTATACACCCGCACTCACATCACACACACTACATACACACAATATACACACATAAACATCACACCAAACAAACCATACTACACACACACGCACACACACACATACACACACACACTTTTTTTTTCTATTTTTCTGTATCCATTTCTGCCTTCTTTGTTGACAGGCCTGACAGATGGAAGACACTGATTCAAAGGTAGTCCTTTGCATGAAGAAAGGAGATTTCAACTAATAATACAATGCTTAAGGAAAATCAAGGAAGTGTTCTAGATAAATCTTCAGTGAATTAGAACCTCAGCTCAGGTAATTATATCCAAAGCACTGCACAGTTATGATGGTCAGTGGCCAAAGAGGTAAAAGAAGTGATTTTAGTTATTTTTAACTCATTTATTTATAACTTGTTAATCCTTTAATTCATTGATCCAACAAATATTTGCCCAACTTCTGCCTTGTGACAAACACTTGCCTAATATATGAAACTATGAATCTGAGTAACATAGACCAAGTCAGTGCTCCCTCCAATAACTGAACAGTTCAACAGGGAATAAGGATGTCAGACAGATACCAAATGGTTATTTAATCGTACATGTGATAAATGTTATGTATGCATGTAAGGTTTTATTAGCGTGACCAGATGACTCTCTGGATCCAGCTTGATAGCAAGGATTGAATTAGGTAATATCAGATGGAAAATGGTAGCAGTTAAAAAAATATTAGAATTCATAAAACAGTATTCTATGCTGTTGATTATAGATGCCAGACTTATTATCAGCTATCTACATCATTTAATAACAAATGAATAACAAGTGATCACTCTCAATTCAACATCCAAAAATGTAAGGTAAGCACAGCTTTTAATTAACATGCTGCCAGGACAGAGTGAACTACGTACACATTTCATTCTAGGCATTTAACTTCAAGGAGGAGAAATAAGGCTTACAGTAAAAATGCCACCAAACAAGAATATAAGGTGAAGTACATGGATGTCAACCTATCCAAATGCTATTTACATATTTTGAGGTTAAGAATTATAGCTGATGTATTGATTTATTCTAAACTATAAGTTTCAAAGACAGTATGTAGATTTATCTTCCAAAGCTGTTGCATACGTTGTAATATAATTAGCAAGTCCACTGAAATCTAAATATTTCCAGAATGTTCATAGCACATGAGAGAAATGTGGGAAGGAGACAGGACAGACTGGAGCATCATGGTACCTATGGCACGATGAGGCCAGCTGAGAGAATAGAAGGGAACAAAGCAGACACAAGAGAATAGGTGTGTGTGTGGAAGGCAAGAAGTGGGTTATTTGGCTGAAAAGGAGATAACTAAAGAAAAGGCAGTAAGCACAGTGTGAGCTTTAAATGCCAACTATGGGCACTCAAATAATAAATGAATTTTATTTGCTTGTTTATGCCAGTGAAGGTTGGAGACAAGTGGTGGCTAGACCAAAAGAGAAACCAGTCTGGCTACACAACCGAGACAGTAAGTTACTAAAAGTAGTTGCTGGTAATTAAGAAAATGAACGTACTAAGACAATTGTAATCTGTTGTTGAATTGTGACAATGGCATCCAGACTTCCTGGTATCCCTTACGTCTTCCCACCAAATGCAGGAAAGGGAAATGACCATTTATGCTGTATTGTTTGCTATGTGTGGGTGGTCAACCACGTGAAAGCGTTGTTTTGCTTTCTTCTGTGGTGCACAGTTTTAACCGGGCATCTTTATCATTAGAAACACTGCTAATATTAAGTACTAGTACAAAGTACTACTACACTGATAGTATTAAGTACTAATACTTAATATTATCTATTAAAAACTGAAGTAAGAAACTTGAGGTGTCGGAGGCAAAGGAATCAAGTCGCTCTATACCTCAGAATGCCTCTGTGTTGGCTGCTTGCGCACGTGTGGATCACTGGGCAAATGATATCGCCGAAAGATGGGGAGAGGCATAGACTCAATGTTGTCTTTACTGTGAAGAGAAATGGAGTGCACAGAACCCCAAGGCTGTCAAATATGGCAAATATCCACGTGCTCAATCAGAATTTGTGATTGTACTGTCACAGCTCTTTAGAGAAAGGTTATGTGGAAGGGAACGACTGTGGAGGGGAAGCTAATTAGAATCCTAGGTCTGGCACGGTCCCTTCCTCCCCTCCATCCCCTTCCCTTTCCCTAGCTGTTTCCCCCATCTCTTCTTTGCTTCTGTCCCCTCCCTTCCTCCTTACATGTCTTCTAAAATCTTAAGCTAGGCAAGCTGAAATCCTAGGGCCTGTGCTAATTTTCAGGATACATTTTGTACTCTTTTCATTTAGGCATTAATCAGGAAGTTGGTCTTTTAGAAGTGTGAATCATGAATAGTGAATATGAAGCATTTTAAGAATGTAACAGGAAAGATATTAGCACTTTGGGGACAGCTGCTTAGTGGAGGGAAAGAGCTAATGAATACTCTAAGTTACCCAGCTCCTTTCATCCACGGTAATTAGCCTTAACAAGGCAAGTTAAAAAAAAAAAAAAAAGCTCTCTAAGTCTTGTACGGTGTAACTTTCCGCTTAGCATTTCTTGTCTCTTTACAAGCCATATAACCCGAGGCAACCCACAATCCTCCCCGTGGGAAAGATGTATTTGAAAGCTATGCTTACGGCATTTGTCTTTATTAATTTTATAGAAAAAACCCCACAATTTTAACATTCATTTTTCTATTTTGATAGTCAAGAATTTGGTGTTTGGCTTTAATTTTTGTTATATTTTATTTTACGAATATAAAGTATAAGGCCACAAATCATGACCCAAATGTATTTTGATTAGCATTGATTAATTATTCTTAAGTAAATCTTTAAAATATGTATATAATCTTTCTTAGGGACAAGAATATCGCAGTTCATTGCCTCTTCCAAAAGAATTAAAGATCCTATTTATAATTGATAGCTGTCAGCAGGTGACAAATGATTGAGCTCTCTCAGAA
This sequence comes from Psammomys obesus, assembly GCF_907164565.1. NCBI lineage: Eukaryota > Metazoa > Chordata > Mammalia > Rodentia > Muridae > Psammomys > Psammomys obesus. The sequence continues at coordinate 3,733,061 of NW_026594216.1, read as the reverse complement.
TTTGGTTAGTAGTCATGTCACTGTCTTTCTGCGTGCATCATACACACATACACACACACACACACACACACACACACACAAAGTCTTCCCCTTTTCAGAATTCCTAACCCACTTTCTCCTCCTCTACAGTTTCTCATCCTCATTTCTGAGGTTGGTCACTCCTTAAGGTGACAGTGAGGGAGACGTTTTATTGATCATCCTACCTCCCACACAATTTATTGGAGGTGACACACTCCCTGCCATTTTTTTTTCCTTTGTGGAGGCTGAAGGGTCCATTCATTATAGAGATAGCTTCATTAAAAAAAAGCAACTCCATGCTTCTAGTGGATTAAGCCATTTAGCCACAGGGTCAAATCCTTTGCAAGCTTATGACAATCGATATTTTCTATCCTTCCCTCTGAACTTAAAAGCCTATATATGGATTTTTCTTTGATTTTTGTGAGTGCCTATTAGAAGATTTTTATATAATCCTGTACCTCTGAGAGGAATTTTTCACAATATCTTCTTGTTTTTGTTGTTGTTTACTTATTTATTTATTTTGGTTTTGCAAACAGGGTTTCTCTGTATCGCCTTGGCTGTCATTGCTTTGTAAACTAGTCTGCTCTTGAACTCACAGAGAGTTGCCTGCCTCTGCCTCCCTGGTGAGATGTGTGCACCACTGTGCCTGGCTTTCCTTGTTCTTATATCCTTACACATTGGCAGTTTAAAACAAAGAACTCATTTTTAAAGATCTTGAATGGATATCAACATTTTATATATTTACATTAGGTAAGCATGCCTTTGGACCACTTTCCTTGCTCTTTGCTTTTCTTTTTTGGACTGAAAGTTGGACTCCGCCAATGATTAGCAAGGATTAAGGCAGAAGCTGAATGCAATCTTCTTGGTCACTTTCCCTACTGTGAGTTTCCTCAAGCATTCTTGCCTCAAGGACACATGTGCAGAGCTTATGTATCCAAAAAAAAAAAAAAAAGAAAAAAAAGAAAGAAAGAAAAGAAAAAGAAAAGCCAGACGTAGTGTAGTGAACCTGTAATCCCAGAATTCAGGGAGGCATAGGCACAAGTAGGTGAATTTCTGTGAGTTCAAGGACAATTTGGTTTACAAAGTGAGTCTCTGACAGCCAAGGCTACACAGAGAAACCCTGTCTCAAAACAAAAAACAAAAAAACAAAACAAAACAAAAATGAGGATTAAGCGCCTTCCTTAGGGTCCTCCTTGTTGTTTAGCTTCTTTAGGTGTACAGATTTCAGTATGATAATCCTATATTACATGGCTAATATCTACTTATAAGTTAGTATATACCATGTGTTTCTTTCTGCTTCTGGATTACCTCACTCAGGATGATATTTTCTAGTTCCCACCATTTGCCTGCAAATTTCATGATTTCCTGTTTTAAATTGCTGAGTAGAATTCCATTGCAAAAATGCACCACAATTTCTGTATCTATCTCCCTCATTGAGGGACATCTAGGTTGTTTCCAGATTCTGGCTATTACGAATAGAGCTGCTATGAACATGGTTGAGCAAATATCCTTATTGAATGGTGGGGAATCTTTTGGGTATATGCCTAGGAGTGGTATAGCTAGTTGGATTTTGAGGTAGCACTATTCCTAATTTTCAGAGAAAATGCCAGATTGATTTCCTAAGTAGTTGTACAAGGTTACATTCCCAATGGCAATAGAGGAGGCTTCCCCTTTCTCCACATCCTCTCCAGCATGTTTGAGTTTTGGGTGTGAGGTAAAATCTCACGGTGGTGATTTTGATTTGCATTTCTTGAATGACTAAGGATGTTGACCATTTCTTTAAGTGTTTCTCTGCCATTTTATATCCCTCTGTTGAGAATTATCTGTTTATCTCTGTACCCCATTTTTAAATTGGATTACTTGGTTTGTTGGTCAGGATAGGAACCTTCCACAGAGGACCTCTGAAAGACTCTACCCACAAGGGTATTGAAGAAGACTCATAGCCAAACTGTTGTTATAATGTTCTTTTGGAATGTAAACACCTTACCCGTGTTCATTCAAATGCTCATTTCTCCCCCCTCCCCTCTGGTTTCAATCTGGATATTGCCTTGTGATACTTATTCTAAGCATCCTGTCTCAACTTTGTGTTAACAGGCCAAAATAAAGCACCTAGCCACAATGTTGAGCAATGTGAGAAGCCAGAGGACAGGAAAGAGGGGAGGATCCAGAGGGCAAGAAATGAGTGGGAGGAGAAAGGGCGAGGAGAACTGAGCTCAGAGGAGATCTTGGAACTACGTGGAGAATGAACTAGACCTAAGATTTAACAAAAAGCAAGTAAAATGGGTAAAATCTAAATGTTAGGAAACTATGAGGGCTTGGAGGTTTAAGAGAGAGTAATTATTGCCCAGCATTGTGTTCTAGGTTAATTAAATAAACTTAGTTTCTGTTTGGTGATTTGGTTATACAGCTGTTTAGGACTAACAGCAGCATTACCAGAAGATATAAGAATAGTAAATATTAATAGCTACCTACAACACCAAACTTTGGGCAGAGTGCTGGAATCCTTATGGAAGAAGAGGGAGAGAGAAAGACCTGGAGTGGACAGGAAATCCACAAGGAGAAAAACAGAGCCAAATTATCTGGGCCCAGGGGAGGGGAGCCTGCAGAGACAGATACTCCAACTAAGAACCATGCATGGAGAGGACCTAGAACCCCTGCACAGCCCATTGGCTGCTCAGTTTCCAAGTGGGTTTCATAGTAAGGGACGTAGGGGTTGTCTCTGATGTGAACTCAGTGGCCAGCTCTTTGATCACCTTCCCCTGGCAGGTGCAGCCTTACCAGGCCACAGAGGAAGATGTTGCAGCCAGCCTTAATGAGACCTGATAAGCTAGGGTCAGATAGAAGGGGGGGAGGTCCACCCCTATCTGGGGACTAGGGAAAGGGCACAGGGGGAGAAGAGAGAGGACTGGGAAGAGACGAAGGAGGAGGCTGCCGCGGAGATACAAAGTAAATGAATTGTAATAAATAATTATATAAATAAATTTAATTAAAAAAAAGAATTAAATTGAATTTATTTTGAAAAAAAGAAAGAAATTGATAAAACACAGAGGCAGGATGCTCTCTAGGTGCAGTTAGGAGTTTGCCTGTTTGTCTCTACACCTGGTGTTGAGCCTCTTGCCTTCGTCTTTAGCCAATGCTCTATGTTGTAGTACTTTTCGCAGCAGACACAAACAAGTATCCGCTGAGCAAGACAATGCGTAAACAAATGAGTGTTGCTTGAAGGTCTAATCTTGGCATAGTGATCCTGTCTTGTTTTTCTCATTGCTCCAGTATTCTCACTTAGTAGGTGCTGTTGTGGAAATAAATCCTTGACTTCCCTTAAGAATTAAGGAACAGAGGAAACAGAAAAATTTATAATAAATACATAGTGGAATAAGGAAGGAAATTCAGAAACTTTGGCATCCTGTTATAATAAATTCATCCCTCCTGGTTCTTTTCTAGAAAAAAAAAAGAAAGGATTTCCACTAATGAAATTCAGCCACGACACTACTTCATCTTTGATTCTGTCAGGCAATGGTGTGCAATGGTGAGAAAAGGTGGAGGTGGAGGAACTTGTCAAAAGGAAATCAAATAATAGTCAGCTATGATTAATAGGATAATTATAGGTACTGAAAATTTTCCATCCAGAATTAAGATTTGCAAGTCCACAAAGCTTAGGTAAGGAGATCGATGTTACATTGCGATTTCTGAAAAACATCGAAATTTCTTTTGACAAATTTTGCAACCGTATGTTTGCTTACTCTAAATTACATAGTCTGCTAAATTCTGTAGGAATAAGAATTATGGGTCCAAAACATATGCGGATACAACACTTGAATTATATCCCCTTTTGTTAGAAGTATAAGAAATGGGTTGTTTATAAGAAATATAAAGCAGACCTGCCAGAGCATAGCAAGGGCAAGCACAGAAGCACAGACTGGTATTCTGACCGGGTCTTTCTACCTAATTTAACATCCAGTAATAACTGACATACTTGAGAAACATAATTTGAATTTAAATATTGAAATCTCTTTAATTTCTCTGCTCTCTCCTTACTTAAAATTAATTACTCCAACCCCTGACCTCCCTCACCGTTGTCCTCCTGGTTCTAATCACCTGTGGATCCCCTTCCTGAGCATTTCCATTGCTTGCTTTCCTTCTTTTACAAGACCCTGTAGGTACATGCCTCATTCATCTTATTTTACTAAACATCTAACGAAACTTCCTGCATGTGTAAGCAAAAATGGGGAAAATGAGAAACACTCTCTGTTACAGTGATATTGGGGGAGAACAGGCTGGACTTTCTGTTTCCCCTTACTTTAGAGTTGATGTTCCAAGTGGGTGACGTTGATGAAGTCATTTAGCCCTCTGACCTAGTTTCTTATTCATAAGATGATGAGAAAAGTCACAAAGAAAAAGCAAACGGAGACGGTGTGTGGGCTGCCTGCCATCTGTAAAGGGCTGTTCCACTGCTTGTACTGTATTACGCTGACATTTTAGCCCAGGGGAGGACTCTCTGCTTTCCCTCCCCTTCCTGAGCATGTCAAGTGAAAATTATTGTTTTACCTCAAGTTTCAAGTTAAGGGTCTCATCTACAGCTTTCTTCTACTCTGTGTTAACATTAATTGTTTTTCCTCATGTGTTTAAAGCATCAAAGGATTAAGGAGTTAAAAGGATATTGATTTTACCATTAGGAATTACGCTATCGCTGGATCACAGCTCGTGATGCTACGGTGTACAAAAAATATAGTAAAGAGTAGTTCAGAAACTGTCCCCCATTTGCATTGTCAACTGTGCATAGACGTAAAAATGTCTACACGAAGCCTCCATTTCTCCCTTCTGCAAAATAATAATAATAATAATAATAATAATAATAATAATAATAATAAAATAGGGCTCTTCCTATAGAGAGATTTTGGCAATTCATAAACATCATAACCACAGTAAATTGTGTCAGAAGATGTTCAACAAATTTGGACATTACGATAGGAGGAGAGAGGTGAGGAAGGGCTGTGGGAGTGTAAGCGGACTACTTAGGGAGAAGGAGTTCAAGTTGTGCTTGCCTGCTGGAGATATGTCTCCACAGTTAAAGCACTTCCCCAGAAGCAAGAGAACTGGGATTCAAGTCACCCAACCCCATATAAATGCCAGGGATGTGAAAACTCCCTGGTAATCCCAGCTTCAGATAGGGTATCGTGAGCAAGGTGGCTAGCCAGGCTCCATCCATATTGGAGAGCTTATGGTTTCATTGAGATATGCTGCCTGAAAGAAAGAAGCTTGAGAAAAATTCCTGACATAAACCTTACGCTTACACATGCACGTGCTAACCCTCTTGAACATGCATAAATGCCCCCCCTCCAATCACACACACACACACACACACACACACACACACACACACCATACATGTCTACAGTCTGCAAGGAGAAAAAAGAGGTCAAATTTGCATAGAGATCAAGAATGAATAAATACTCTGAAAACAGAGTAAATCCACTCACTCACACCAGAAGCTGTTAATCAGCTGTAGGTTGTTCCTTAGTCCCATATTTACTCTTTACCTTCATTTCACTGCCAAGTTCAACTCTCTGTGACTTCCAAAAGTCTTTCAAAACTACATAAATTGTTCAATTCTCACTGCGCTTCTCCATTCCCAGCACTTTTCTCCAGCAACGAAACCCCTAGTGACTCTCTTTCCCTACAGTCATTCACTGTCTTGCCCTGAGGTGTTTGAACGTATTGTGCAGTTAGCATAGAGCACTGACTGCCTCTCCTTTCCTCTCAAATGCATGTGTATTAACCCTTAACCTCCTTTTCTTCTGTAAGAGCTCTCCTGGCCTTGTATCATCTATCCTAATCTTTCATCGCCTCTTTCTCTCTGTCCAAAGACCCCCACCAATCCTGCATCGCCAGAGTCTTCCTGCATGCAATTCTCACAGTTGGTTCTTCTGTACTCTTTCTAAGACCAGACTTCTGGTGGGGGATTTGTTTTGTTTTGTTTATTTCCTTGTACTGAATACCTTCCCTCACCAAAGTGAGTTCTATTATTGAAAACATCTTCCCTTTTTTCTCTTATCATCATTTCTTAAATGTATCATTTATACAACAAGCAAAAGATGTAATTGCCACAATGTAAAAAGTTCCCAAACTTCCCTTCTTTACAACCTCTTACCAGCCCCGTTTCTGTTTCACTAGTCATTACAATAAAATCTTCAAAGGAATTGTCAACACCTGATTTTTCTGCTGCCTACAATTCAAACACCTCTCTCACCAACTTAACTCTACTTTTCTTCCCAAACTCTAACAATTCTTGCCCAAACACCTGGCATTTTCTTTTCTTTTTTTTATTGTTTGTTATTATTAGTTACATTTTATTAACTCTGTATCCCAGCTGTATCCTGCTCCCTTATTCCCTCCCAATCCTACCCTCCCTCCCTCAGCTTCTCCCTGCCTCTTTCCAAGTCCACGGACTGGGGAGGACCTCCTCCCCTTTTGTCTGGCCCTGTTTTATCAGGTATCTTCAGGGCTGGCTGCGAAGTCCTCCTCTGTGGCCTAGCAGAGCTGGGGGGTGGGGAGTCAAAGAGCCTGCCATTGAGTTCCTGTCAGAAATAGTCCCTGTTCCCCTTACTATGGGAAACCAGTTGGTTATTGAGCTACCACAAGCTTCGTCCGAGTAAAGGTTCTAGGTTATATCCATACATGGTCCTTGGTTGGAGAAACAGTTTCAGAAAAAAAAAAACCCTGTGCCCAGATATATTTGGTCCTGTGGGGCTCCTATCCTTTCCCTGTCATACTAACTCCCCTTCTGCCGAAGGTTTGGCTATGAGTCTTAGTATCTGTTTTGAATTGCTGCTTAGTAGGATCTTTCAGATGCCCTTAAAATCCATATAATATTAAGGGCTGAGATTTAGCTCAGTGGTAGAGCTCTTTCCTGACATGCTCACGGCTCTATATTCAGTCCTAGTATTGTACTCTTAATAATAATAGTGGCAACAATAATATTATATAGTAAGCACTGTATCATGCTAACTTGTCTTCTTTCCATAATGTGCAATCACTGAAAAAAACACCCATTTTTAGCTCACGGAAATATACTAGACCTCCACTAAAAGACAGCAGCAAATACTTCAGTTTGCTGAGTGTGGGAAGAATCAATCCCAGTTGACCATAGCTTGTGTCATTGACCAAAAACTGGGCAAACTCACCCTGATTTTGTGTTCTTCTATTGTCTCATTTGCTTAGTTTACACGTTTTGCAACCCTCTTTTATTGGGCAGACTTTTATTACACAGCTTATGCTTGCTCTTTTCTCTGAAAATTCTCTTCCCCAATCTAAGTGAGGCGCACTAATCTTCCCTAAATTCTCCACTGATTTCCTACCATTTCAATGAAACTCCGCCTTAGTTCCTAAGAAAGTGAATACACCCCACCCTCGGCATTTCCAGTCCTGCTTGCTCTGCTATGTTCTTCCTTATTGTAGCATTTACATCTTTAGTATAGCAAATGTCTGTTTGTTTATTGTCCACCGTTAGCTGCGTGACAGTAGCTCCGGGACAACACATATATACCCCAGAGGCCCCCACTTCCACTTGTCTTTAAAGGGAAGATGCTAAACAAAATGTGTTTTGAGTAAAGGAATGAATGAACCCCCAGGTTAGCCATGGAGAGCTGAGACAGGGTCATCCCCTGCAGCACTGAAGCTCAAAGGTACTAGTTTCGATGAAGATGTGCTTGTGAACTATGTATACTGTGATGCACATTTGTAGAATACAGTTTTCTGATTAAATTCTCAACATTGTTTTCATATTCAAACCTTGTGTGTAATTGTCGTACCCTTAACCAAATACATGGCATCTGTGTGGTTGCATCCTGATGGCCTCAAAATGGAGGCTCAAGCAATTGTTTTGCTTTTAGTACAGCAGGCCTGGAAATTTATATGTATGTTCCAAATGCCATTGAAAAGCCACTGAATATTACACAAAGTATGCCAGTGTGAGAAGTATCATCAACTGTCATTTCATTTCCAACTGGGCTTCTACACAGCAGACTGTTCCAAGTTTGGTGAAAGGGAATCCAAGTCACCTTAAGCAGAAAGACAGACACAAACACTGGCGATTTAAAACAAAAAACAATGTTCAGCAGTGGGAGCCCCATATTATCCTAGTGTCTTCTGGGTATTTTGTGAGTCATCAGTTGAGTTAAGCTTCTGAATGTATAATCAAAATTATGTTATGATTTCTGAAACATTTAAAATACTGAAAGTTCATATTAGATAGTCATGGTTGATCTAGGGTGCCTTTCCTCTCCTCTCCTCTCCCCTCCTTTTACTCATTGACTGATGACTAAACACAGGATCTTACCATTATGCTGTATTCCTAGGCATATTTATTCATTTATTAATGTGATTTCAGAATTTTGGAGATAGGGATAACAATGTTTCATGCTAATTGAAATAAGCCTGTCATTTTCCATTTAATAGGCATTTACTAGCATTCTGTTGCTATTAATGGTTCTATTATACTGTAATTAGAGCTATTCACCATTGGCCCTTAATTGGGGGTTGGATTCATCTAGAGGACACAAACATTCTATTCACTTTGTAAATAAAACCCATGATTCTGAGTCTGTAGAATACTTCACAAAACCGAAGTATTTGCTGCTGTCTTTTAGTGGAGGTCTAGTATATTTCCGTGAGCTAAAAATGGGTGTTTTTTCAGTGATTGCACATTATGGAAAGAAGACAAGTTAGCATGATACAGTGCTTACTATATAATATTATTGTTGCCACTATTATTATTAAGAGTACAGTACTAGGACTGAATATAGAGCCGTGAGCATGTCAGGAAAGAGCTCTACCACTGAGCTAAATCTCAGCCCTTAATATTATATGGATTTTAAGACACAATACCCATATTGCTCAAACACTGTTTGTCCACAATAATATTAGATATATACAATGTTTCATTAGTTTCAATACTAAGAAAATTAGGCTACATAATTCAGTGATGAAGAAATTATGAAAATTTTAATAGCAAATACAAACATGCCCAACCGAAAGATATAAAAAGGAGGTTAATTATCACAAAAAAAAATAGGCAAAAATGTTTAGCCATAAACTGTAAGGCTAAGGAAATTTAGTTACAACAGCTTTGTCAAAAATATCTGTTGGGATTTTGAGCTTCCAAGTCAATCTAAAATTCTATAGAGATTATGATTTTTAGATTCCAGATATTATTATCAGTCTCAAATATATTTTAATTAGGATCGATAAATCCAGTCTCACTAAATATATCCTCTTCAGGCATATACCTGTTTGTTTGTTTATGACCTATATGTTTTTTTTTATTTCAAGCTTATGAATAATGAACATTATATACTCAGAAGTTGTGCATGAAGCAACAACCGCATGCTGCTAAGTGATAGACATGACATTCTTCAGCAAGTTCAATGAGTGTAAGAATAAGTGTTCTAAACACCTGAGTGTGCTACCCAAGTGACACAGTGTACGATACATTGTTTTGTAAGCTTTTCTGTGCATTGTAATTTAAATAAAGGGAGATAATAAAGAGGCTTATATAGAAGTGCACCACATGGAGAGGGTTGTTGACTCTCAGGTTTTGTTACATAGGTACATCCTCATTTTTAGGTCAAAAATGATATTAATCTATGACAAGAATAAGACAAGGCACAGAGCAATGCAGATAACAGTCCCAATTGTGTTTACCTCATGAATACATATTAGTGACTCCAGAATCTAGGGCATGCTCTGTCTTTTAAATACATTGAAAAAAACTGACATTGATGAAAAAAAAAGGGAATTATGGGGAGGTAAGACCTTGTTCTGTCAAGTTTAGTACCTCTTCTAAAAACAGTGATTCAGAATTTTAAGCTAAAACAGTCTCTTCTAGTTAAAATTTTCTTTTGACCAAACAGCAATGCAAAGAACATTTAAAAGTCAAATGGAAGTCAGCTTTGCTGAAGCATCTTTTGAGTTTTCTCAGTGACTGTCTGACAAATCCTTAATGGACATCATCTTGAAACAGTGTCCTGCTTCCCAAACGACTCAATTACAAGGGTATTGTGTGGTTTTGAATAATGCCATTAATAATATGACTAATAACATTGTTGAAGGGATTACAAGGGGCTCACTCAGTCTTTTTGGCTAGCATGTCTTTTTATTTGAGTCAAAGTGTTTAAGAACACGGAATAATAAGCAGCCTTCCTCCTCTGAATTTATCTTATAAATTACTGATTCTTCACAGGTAAGCAATGACATTTTAGCTCTCTACAGGGCTGATTCAAGTATCAGAATCTTTGGCAGTTAATAAATGAGCATTTTAGAAAAAGAAATCCACTATGAAAATGATACTCGAATAAGACCTCCAGGGCGTTTTGTTCCAGTGAGTTCCCTCAGGTGTAAGGAGCTAGATGATGAAAAAGCTCCCTTGGGAATCTCCCTTGGGAAGGTTATTTATGTGCCTCAGCCTAGCTGGAGAGAATAGCTGAAAACCCTCAGAGGCATCCGTCAGCCCTCAATGAGCCCACACGCTCCTATATGTATATATACACAGTTGAGCAAGTATAATGTGATAGAGATCTAAGGGAAAGTTATTGAGGAATGGTGCTGAGGTTTGATAGTATTCAGTAAGTCATCTGGGGAAAAAACTTTAAAATCATGTGTAGTATATAAATTTGGCTTCCAGAGCTGATGTATTTAGAAAGCAGGCTTTATCATGGTGTAACCGTTAAGTATAAAAGCTTAAGTGGTTTAAAGCACTGAAGCCAGAGGCACTTAGAATTCCTCTTAATGTTGTCCATCCTACAAGCTGATCTGAAGCATCTAAATACCTAACAGTTACTTTGCATATCCATCCTGGCATTGTTTTCATATACTTTTCCTCTGCATGAGCAATCATTTCTGCAAACATCAATGGCCTTCCTCCTTATCAGTAAAGAAAAGCAAATGTGGCTATACTTTCCTTCTCTGTGAAGGCTCCTGGTTTTGTTCATGGTATCTCTTTTACTGAACAGTATCAGGCCTTGCTTCATGCTATGGGTAACTCATAAGCCCATGTCAAGGTAAAGAATTCATGACATCCCAGCAAGGTGTGGCCCAGCAGGGAGAGAAGCAGGAGGAGAAAACAGCTGAGCTGTGTGGCAAAAACTGAATGCGACAGCAAGTGAAAAGGAATCGGGTGCCTAGGTGTTTAAATGCTGGTGGAAGGATTCGTCGGTTTGTGAAATGGAGTGAACTTTTAAAATCTTTATAAACGGTCCACATTTCAGCCTCATGGACTGGAGAAACAGCTGAATCTGTCAGGTACTTGACACACACACATAAGGAGCGTGGTTCGGTCTCCAGAACTCATTAAAAAGTGCAGTGTGCTGGCATGTGCTAGTAATCACAGCCCTGAGGAGGGAGGGCCAGGTGGACTCTGGGGCTCACGGGACACCCCAATTAGTCTACTAGGGGAGCTCTGGACAAGTGAGAGCCCCTACCTCAAAAGCCGGGGTGATATCATGAGAACATTGCTTCCACATATACATGCCTACACATGTTCCTCCACACACACGTGAGTGTACACACACACACACACACACACACACACACACAGCTCAGCCTCTAAAAACTGTTAAGGGAGTTGGATGAGAAATGTAAAGCAACAGCTGTTTGTGGCTGTTGCCTTCTGCAGAAGGGTTAGTTTTCCCTTCTGTGGTCCCCTCTCCACAGCTTTCTTCCTGAGCTTGCCCAGAACTGCTTAACTCACTACTTTACACCTAAAAGATGTGTAACATGTGATTGAAGAATGAACAAAAATTGTCTTCCTCCCCTACACCTGGAACTAGGAATCCCATACTTGCTTATAATGGTTGCCCTCCCTTTGTCACTGTTCCTGATTGTGGCCGTCTTGGTGGCTGCCTGTCAGTTGCAGTCACGTGGACTAGTATGAAGTTACTGCTCCATGGGCGCGCGTTCAGCAAACCGAGTGCAGCCAGTTTGTATGGCTCTCCTGCTCTGTAGGTTTACTCTGCAGTGATATTTTATTTCCCGGTGTTTTCTTCTCTTACAAATTTCTACAGTGATTTATCATTAGGGCCTGGTAACTGGATTACGTGCTGTGAATATGAGAACTCTGTCAAAGCTCTGTCTGTGCCCTAGAAGCTTAAAACTTACCAGTATCAAACATTTAGCAAGCAGTTGCTAAGTGCCACATTCCTCACCAAGGACTACCTCTCTCTCTCTCTCTCTCCTCCCCCACTGGGGTTGTACAAACACTCACACACAGAAAGCTGTTATTAATCACAATTTACAGATCAGAAGGGTTAGAATTTGGGGATCAGGTTTCTTCAAGTCCACAGGCGGGCTTTCTTCAGGGGCCATTCTGGGACACCAGCTAGGAGAATGGCAAGAGATTCTGTGCAGTGCACCCACAGAGAGTTCAGAGTGCGTCCTCAGGTACCTGGAAGACTTCTGCAAGGGTGTTGTTTGCAAAGGGCTGACAGAGTAGGTAGCATTTGAGTTTGAACTGCTGTGAGCAGGGGCACGATTACAAATTCTTGAGGAGCACTTAGTCTGTGCTGTGACCATGTGTTCATAATTCAGTCATGTATGCCTGAAAAACATGCACGTGGGGGAGGCACCGATCATCCTTTCACTTTACAGAGAAGGGCTGTGAAGCACATTGGTTAGACAGCCTTTCTGAGCCACCATGCTAGCGAAGGCTAGCCCGAGCAGCAGAGCAGGCATAGGCTGTCTAGATGTAGAGAGAGGTATGTTAGGAAGTCTGCAAAGAACCAAGCACCCTGTGCTGTCTGTATGGCCTTTCATTCTAAGCAGTGGGCAGGAATGTTCTGGAAACAATCTTCTATGGCCATCAGTTTTGTGGAGGCCTCCTAAGTGCTGAGGTATCAGCACTTGACTCTATGTGGGCATGGAAGGACTGTGAAGCCTTGTGCTTACAATCCTGTCAGTTTAGAGACTGCTTCAGGAAGCTTCCTGACCACTCCTACGGTGCTGTAGTTCCAGGCCAGTGAGAGCCTTTATAGCTAGAGATCTGAGAGGACACGATATCAGGATGCCGAACTAACTTGCCTGTATTGAGGCAGGAATGGTCCTTTTTTTTTTTTTTCAATCTCTGCAAAGAGGCACCTAAACATTTCTCAAATACATGAGACATCTTAAATGGTGCAGGTAGGGGTATTAAATCCATTTGAATGCACCTGGAGTTCTAGGTTAGCTTTAGCTATTAACTAATCCTGACATTTTAGAAAAGAGATACAATATTGAATAAAATTAAGATACCGCAGGAAATTCTGAGCAAGGATAGCTGTCAGAGAAAAATAATCAAGGGTCTCTGTTCTAACATTCATTTTTTATTTGCATAGAATTTGACTGAGGTCATGTATTTTTGGATCTTAGAGGTTAAATTCAAATGGCTTTTTCAAAAGGAACACAGTCAACAAACTTTAGAAGCTGCATATTTTGTGAGAAAGGACATGAAGAAGTATGTTTTGTGGAGCAGAGAATGTCTAATAAGGGGTTAAATGACAGGCCTTCTCTAAATTGCATAAGGTTTTTGAAATTTGCATTCTTATAAATAAACCAGTTTCTCTTAGAAGCAACCTTAAGTCTAGCAAATAAATAAAAACCCAACAGTTATTTCCTATGGCAACATTCATGCCAGAAAGAAGTGACTCAAGATGATACCTGGTCTAACTTCTAGCACACGGCTGGAGAAGAAACTCTTCGGCATGGTTGCCCTGCCCAACGTCAACACAGCCCGCTATCTCTGAACTTGACCACAGCTTACCCCTCTGGATATTTTCTCATGGATTTCATCTTGTTGACAAAAGTCTTTCCATTTCCTTCCTCTCCTCTGTGAATCCATATTTCCTTGAGGACCCCTTGGGCTGGTAAAGGCTACCCTCTTTCTTGAGAACTGTTTTCTAGTTTCCTCTTAGCGGTTGTAGGAACAGGATGAGATAGTGTTGTCTTGGCTCCCCGGGTCCTTCACAGGTGCGCTGAGCACACTGTGCTGGTGCCGTGTTCACGTGTTACCTTTCCCTTAAGTCGAAGAGGGAATATCTTGAGGGAAATTGATTATTATTATTATTATTATTATTATTATTATTATTTGCCTCTACTTCATTCACACACAAGCAGTGATTTGCAGCAAGAGCTTCGCCTTTCTGCTTGTTCTATTACCTCTTTAAAAATCTGAGTAAGTGCTCAAGAAAAGAAAAGGCAAGGGTGAGGGACTTTTTATTTCTTTATTCTTGCTGCCCAGAGCCAACCTCTTCATTATTTCAGGGCTTTGGTTTTATGCGATTTCCATCCTAATGTGCATTCGCCTTGCTTTCTTCATTAGAACTTTTATGTAATATCTGCTGGCTCTCCACGATGAAATACGAGGAAGAAATAAGAAGATGCTACTATTTTGACTAATTCTCTTTATTCCACTGTTTGAGCATTACTGATATTAAGTGTCCTACTAATGGTTTTTGTAGCATTAAAAGAAATTTCCCTGATTTCTTGCTCTACAAACCAGTGAAGGTGATTTCCTTACAGAAAAACTTTGAATGCCCATACATTTTCTTTTCCCTTTCTTCATTCCACCATCCAGCTTCTCACTCTTATGTTGTCAAGACTGGCTGCTTTTACAGTTTCTCCCTTAAGTACAGCAAAGGCATTCATGCTTTATCTTTCGCTCTACCAAAATAGAAATCGTGGGTAGGCAAGGAGAAGGTTTCCCATTGCTGTTGTTGGCAAGTTTTTGTAACCTCTGGCGATTGGCAGCAGAAAGTATAAAGGAGCATCTGTTAGTAGCCCCCTTTCGTGTGACAGCTCTCTTTCCATCCTCTGGCAGTGAGACCCTTAATTCTGTGTTACACCACTGGTACAGACCTGGAGTGGCAGGATTTCTGAGCCCTTTACAGCAGCTGGTATTGGAGTTTTCTCTGGGAAGGTCTAGCTAATCAGGATCCCCAGCCCTTGCTAGCAGAGAGTGGTAGAGCTCTCAGGCTCTTAGGCCCTGCATATCTGAGCACCTTGACTCTGGATGGTTGGCTACCCTCTGGAACTCCAGTGACCAGGTCCTGTAGTATTCCCTCTGGTGGCTCGTTGTAGCCTTCTGTGCTTCCTTCCTTGTGTGTCTTCTTTCTACTCCTGCCCACACACCCTTGCTCCTGTTCTAACTTCTTTAACTGTTCAGCTGCCTCGTGTTGCTACAGCCCCTGTCACAGCTGCTGCCAGTTGAGAGGCAGCTACTGCCATTTTTCATGGTTTCTGCACTTCCTTTTAGCTTGACCTCTTTTGCAGCTGTCTATGTAGTTAGCCACTCTGACACTTACGCAGCGTGGCCTGCCATCTGCTCAGCCTCACCTCTCCTCCAGCTTCCGAACAGCCAGCCTGTCTGCAGCATCCCCATCCTGGCATCCTGTCACTGCTGCCTGCTGCTACCTGCCCCCACCGCCACTTCGCTGTTTCCGCAGCTTCTTCTTTAGCTTGGGAGGCTCTGCTAGAAAGAGGAAGGACATGCCAACTCCAGGGAAGCCTTTAATTGGGCCTAATGTTCCAGTACAAGAGAAAGAAGCATAGAAAAGTGTCTCCCGGCTTTCTGGCCAAGGGAGGAAGCAGCCTGCTTACACAGCCAGAGAAGAGACGTTTGTGACACACACGGGCAATCTCATGTGCGGATGACGGTTTGTGTTTCCATCCTTGTCCCCTTAGCGCCAGCCACAGCAATCCCTGTGGCTGTGCCACCTAGTGTTCTGACTGAAGTAGAAGAGACTGCAGGGTTATCTACACTTCACTGAGGTGTGGCAGCAAAAAGCCCAGTTAAAAAAAAAATGTTTAAAAGAGTCCTAATTGAAGGCGTGCCTTCAAGAGCTGCAATAATTAGCTGGGGTGGCTGTGCAGTTAGCTGACTGTGTCACAGGAAGTATTTGTAGTCGTCGTTGTCAGTAGTCGTCTGCTTTGCTGTATGACTGAGAGTCTTAGGGCAACCAGGCAGACACATATATAGCCGCCATTTACGACGTCAAATTGCGCTGTATTCCAGTACTTTTGATTATTTACAAAAGAACCTCAGGAATGCCTACAATAAAAGCATAAAGGACTTCCAAAAACAAGAAGTGACTTAAGGAGATTTTACGGTGTTTTGGTAACAATATTTAATCCTTTCCAATTGCCCCACAAAGCTGCGGGCCCCTCATCTGTTACACTATAACAGTGTCAGCTTTGTTGTTATGGTAGAATTGAATATTAAAGTTATGTTTCATTATCTATACTACCAATGCCATGACTCTGTAACCACTCAAAATCCCCCAGGCAACACTGAGTAATCTAATATAGCCTCTAACTGAGTGTAAGCATGCCAGGCAAGGGTTTTGTTGTTGTTGTTCATATCCATTTCCTATAAACTTTCTACCTTTTAAAATATCATTTTTTTCTTGCTTGTTACTGATAATGGGATGTATTTTCACCATAATCTGAAGTTTTGTCTACTAAATTATAAAATCTACTGAACATTGTTGTTCTTTCTTTTCTTCTGCTGACCGCTTGCATTCACACTGAAGTGGAATTATAAACAAGCAGGATGTCACTGCTTACGAATCAAGGCAGAGTTCACTGACCAATCAGCAATGCCAATGGTTGACATTCCTAGGTATATGACAAACAGCCCTGTTTCCCTCAGTCAGTATGATGATTACAGCTAAGCCGCCTTCTGAGACATAATTCTAGCATTCCTCATTCCCATTAATCTGGGCTGATTTAAAATTTCTTAACTCTCTTGTGGTCTGCTTCCTCTTTCATTTTTCTGGAATACTTCTTCAGCTTCCTCAGGACCATAAATGCCAAGTAAGAAGAGATTTTTTACCTGACTGTTAACAGACAGAATACTGGAACTGGGGGAGGAGCATAGGAGAAGAAGAGGGAGAGAGGGTAGGATTAGAAGGGGATGGGGAGAGGGCTACAGCTGGGATACAAAGTGAATAAACTGTAATTAACAAAAATAAAATAAAATAAAAAAAACAGAATACTAGGGTATCCCTAGGTGGTTTATTTAATTAAAAATAGACCTTTTCTTTATTCATTATGCTGTTTTAGAATGTGATTAGGAGCCAGGCAGCAAGTGGCACACACCTTTAATCCCAGCACTTGTGAGGCAGAGGCAGGTGGGTCTCTGTGAGCTCAAAGCAGCCTGCTCTACAGAATGAGTTCTAGGACATTTTTTTAGAGCAACACATAGAAACTTTGTCTCAAAACAAGTAAATAAATTAGTAAGTAAGTAAAATAAATAGATGTAGATAGATAGATAGATAGATAGATAGATAGATAGATAGATAGATAG